>NW_006913475.1:45798-79936 GCF_000464535.1 Endocarpon pusillum Z07020
GAAGATAATGACGGGCCTCATGGTACCAAGGGCAAGGGTCCTAACAAGGTTAAAGCACTCAAGGACCTTCTAGGGATCAAATAGGAGATGAACCCTGCTAATTCGCCTGATCTCAACCCCATTGAGACGATCTGGAGAATAATAAAGCAGCGCTTGAAGTCCAGGGGGGTCATCTTCGAAGAAGCTGTTCTGCGCAGGGCTATCCAGGAGGAGTGGGATAAAATAACTCTGGATGAGATTAATAGGGCTATCTCAACAATGCCAGATAGAGTAGCTGCCCTAAATGAGCGAAATGGGCGTCCTATCCCCTATTAAAGGGGCGTGTAGCATAGCAGGAATCTGAGAACTCCCGTAAATTTTGGCGCCAAGCTTCGGTCCTAAGAAGCTAGCAAGCACCCACTAGTTAGTTAGACCCAAGACGGGTGTCATCTACACAGTACTATGAGGGCGTTCCTTTGGACCAACTGCCATGTCTTCAGTTCTAGCAATTGTAATACTAAAGAAGTACCAATACTTATATATGACGTATCTGGTCAACTTACCAAAGAGATAGAGCTTCTCAAATTGCCAATTCAAGCGGTAGAGATTCTACTTAGTAGTGCGGTCGGCCAAAAGTTCTTGACACTAACTAGCCGCCACCTGGTTGACTGCAGGAGGTCAGGGAGTTTTCCAAAAGAAACGTAGGCAAGTATCCCCTCTCAACTTCGCTAAAGGCAGAGACGGATTGTAAAAAGGGCTCAAAAGATTTTCTTCAGATAGAACCTTTTCTTGTTTTCGATCCAATACCAACATGTCAGGTGATCGGAGCTTGATGTGTTGACAAATGTGGCTTAAGCCTCTGGTGTGTCAGAGTTTTGAAGAGGGGGTGCCGGCGTAGTTTCAGCCGAAGATTTCTAGAATTAATTACTCTGGTGCCTAAGAAACACAGCGGTACTGAATTCTCGGGCTGAAAGGGTCATGTAGGAAACATGCTGTCCACCATGGAAATGTCTGGCATCAATATTTAAGAGTTCTACTTATTATGGCTCGAGGGACTACAGTTACCGAATACCTTCCGCGGTCTTCTAAACTCTCGGCTTCTGATACCTTTTCTCTCTCTTCCAAAATCCAGCGAGAAATAGAGCGAAATGGCATATCCCGTCCGAAAGGCTACACGGTCTCCTGGCATGCAAATCCTGAAGTGGAGAAGCATCACTTTGGAATGGCACATCCCATGAAACCATGGAGATTGACCTTAACCAAGGAGATTGTAATGGCGTATGGCATGCATACTGCTATGGACACTCATCTATCACGTGCTGCAACTGTCGAAGAACTCGTCGAGTTTCACAAAGAGGACTACATTGACTTTCTCTCCTCTGTCACGCCCCAGAATCTCGGTACAAATTATCCTTGGCTCAAGCCTGGTGCTGTAGGCTATTCGGGTCCCTTCTTTGGTGTTGGAGAAGACTGTCCTATCTTCGACGGCCTCTTTGAGTACTGCTCGCTATATGCGGGCGCCTCGATTGACGCGGCTCGCAAGCTGACATCGCATCAGTCTGATATTGCCATTAACTGGTCAGGTGGCTTGCATCATGCGAAGAAGGCTGAAGCGAGCGGCTTTTGTTACATAAACGACATCGTGCTTGCCATCTTGCAACTGCTCCGGCATCACCCACGTGTACTATACATCGATATTGACGTACACCACGGCGACGGCGTTGAGCAAGCGTTCTGGTCAACCGATCGAGTGCTGACACTTTCCTTTCACAAATACGACAAAGAAACTTTCTTTCCAGGGACGGGTCCTCTTGATGATACTGGTCCCACTCATCCTGACAACCCTGGTGCTCACCATTCGTTGAATGTACCATTAAATGACGGCATCGATGATGTTTCGTATCAATGGCTATTCGAGTCGGTTGTTGGTCCCTGTATCGACACCTATCGGCCCACTGCCATTGTTCTACAATGTGGTGCGGATTCTCTGGGCCACGACAGACTGGGCTGCTTCAACTTGAATATTCAAGGGCATGGCTCATGCGTTTCCTACGTCAAGTCCTTCAAAATCCCGCTTTTGGTTGTGGGTGGCGGAGGTTACACACCGCGGAATGTTGCTCGAGCGTGGGCACATGAAACCTCAATATGCATAGGTGCCGATAAGGGCCTCGACCCAACTCTTCCGCTACACACACCTTTTCGACACCATTTTGCGGAAGAAGGCCCTACGCTTTTCCCACCGCTACATGCCACAAGATTCGAAAATAAGAACCCCAGAGCCTACTTAGAGAGCGTTGTTACAGCGATCAGGGAACAGCTCCGTTACATGCATGGAGCGCCGAGCGTACAGATGAGCCATATTCCACCCGATATACAAGGATGGCGCGAAGAGATCGACAAAGAACTGGAAGAGGAGGCGAAACGGGAAGAGGAAACGAAGGAAGAAAAAGACGGTGCAGGTGGTCTTCTGGCTAGGACTGGGCGGCGACGAGATTACGAAAGATCGGCAGGCACAAGAGGGGAACTCTCTGTGCTATGAGTGACGCTATTATCACAAGGCTTCGAATTGAAGCCTATCGAGACCGCGTCCAGATCGATTACAGCATAAAAATGGCGAGAAATTGTCTGGAACGCTGAACGTGAGCAGCCCAGATCCAGCCTTCAACGTTCATATACTCGTCCCACAGTCATAAGGAGGGATGCTTTGGCTTCTGAGCGACATTGTGTTACAACTTGGTCACGGAGAATAGCATGTTGCACATGCCGCCTAGGCCTGGGTCGAAGGTCACGTAGTAGGACAACTCCTTTCGAGGTGACTCCCCTATGGTACTGAGAGGTCGCAGTCGCTCCAACTCTGACGCAAAATAGGCTCATGGTACTGTTGGCATTTCGAAGGTGCCTGGTGACATATGCGCATGGAGCGGAGTTCCCTGACTATTAGTATTTGTCAAGCAAGACATTGACGGGATGATTCAGCCCTATCAAATCTCTGGTGAAGCTCAACCGGGATCTCGGGCGATTACTCCACTGGTCTGGGCTCTTGCGTGTTAGCAGATGTCTCGGTAGCCCTGCAGAGTTTAGCTGCTGGTTATAATTGCCCAGCCTTTTCCTGGATACCTAATGCAGTAATCACAACCTGTCTTGGAGTACCAAATGATCCTTCTTCCCATCCAGATAGACAGATCAATTATGCAGCGATACGGCAGACTGGCTCCAAGTTGAGCTCCATAGATTCACGATTACTCACTCAAATATTCTGCCCTCTCTTGTTCTTCGGCGGATAGGAAGCTGCAGCGCACGCTGCTTAATTCGCAGGCGCTGAAGGCGGGCACTATTTAGGACTATTTAGGGTTTAAGCTTGGGCCACCCTCCTCCAATCCCTCCCGCTATCACTCTTGTCTCGTTCATCATTATTGACAATCACTATCTTTTCTCTTCTACACATCCTGATTCCATACGTTCTGCTGTGCAGTTATTGAGAAGCTCTCCATCCACGCGTTCAACAGTCTTTGCATCAATTCATGTGGATCAATTCGCAGTTCAATTCAACCGATTATTTCATCTACAGATTCCCCCGCATCTTCAGCAATTGTTGGCTCCGCCCGAGACCCTGTACTATTTTTCCTATTCCAAAGCAAAGCCTTCACAGGCTCGGCGTCTAGAATTCGACAATACCAAGCGAGATCATTTCTATACCGAGGGCTAATACTGGGCTCATTGGCGAAGCCGGAGGGAGCATACAACCAGAAGTTCAATCAAGAACAGCAGAAACAAATTCATCTGCGTTCTTCCTGCTTGGTCGAGGAACCATCCAAAGCCCTGCTGACACCCATACAGTTGAAGACTTAGCTAGCACTGAGAACTCTCCTGCATCATGGGCGAAGTCCTCTGCTGCAGCATTGTCAGAAGTTGAAACATATTTGGACGGAATTGATGGTGGATATTACATCAAGGGCAAGCGTGGTCAGCCTTCGGGGGGCAGTTGTGCGACAAGATGCGGCGACATCATGGGCGTGGGCAAAATTCTCCATTTGCAAACAAAACAGCTGCTCCCATTTCGGAGGTTGTGAGCCTCATTCGCAACTTTGACTCTGACATCAACCCCTCCCGACCAGTGCGCCAGTCTCCCCTAGCGACCTCTCAAATTCAGGGAATGCCTCTTGATATGATAGATCGCATTCGGTCGTTCCCATTGTTTCAGTCCACTCCTGACTCTTTTCTCGCGGAAGTCGGCCTCCGCTTGCGTCCTCAACTACACTCGACTAATGACTACATATTGACAGAAGGGGACGACGCGAAATCCATGTACTGGTTGGTCAGGGGAGCTGTGGCGGTAACCTCGAGAGACGGCGAAAGCACCTATGCGGAGCTAAAACCTGGAGCATTCTTTGGTGAGATTGGTATCTTAATGGATCGACCACGGACAGCCACCGTGATTGCGCGCACCAAATGCCTTCTAGTCGTACTCAAGAAGGAAGACCTGAGAAAGATATTGCCCGCATACCCAGAGGTAGAGCAAGCCATTCGCGACGAGGCACAAGAGCGGCTCACAATCCTTGAGAAGAAAAAGAGGCAGGTGCAGCCTGATGCTAATCCTACAGCTGGGTCAGCCAGGCGTGGTTCCAAAAGGACGAGTGATTTCATGTCTGATGAAAACGATGTTGCTCATGCCAATGGAAACGGTGTAAATGGGATTAGCAAGAAGAGAAAATCACCAAGTCCAGGGCCGAACGAGATCTCCAGCTCCAGCGCCCTCGGAAATGGTCTTGTTCATGTGCGGTCGCTATTGAAAGAGCTCCCTCTTTTCACATCACTGCCCTCAGACCTTCTACATTTTCTTGGGTTGAATGCTCTGCCACGGACGTTTGCGCCGTTCACTGATATCATTAGACAAGATTCCAAAGGCCGTGAAATCTTCTTTATAGTTAAAGGAGAGGTCGAGGTTCTTGACGAGAAGGTCTTCGAAACAGCAGCCTCACAGAAGAATTCTCAGCCAAAAGGCAACCGACGGCCACCGTATGTCAAGGCACGACTCAAGGAGGGACACTACTTTGGAGAAGTAGTCAGTCTGTCCTTGGCCCCCCGGAGGACAGCTACAGTTCGATCGGTAACTGCGGTGGAGTGTCTTATGATTACTGCTGAGGTGCTGGCCGAGTTTTGGGAGAGGTGCCCCGCCGGAGTGCGGCAGCAACTTGAGCATACCGCCCGAGAGCGACTGCGTTCCGCTTCCGACAACGATGTCATAATGGATGATAGAGATTCGGCTCCTGCGATAAACCAACTCGCCATTGGCGAGCAAATCATGCCGTTGACACCCAGAAAGCAGCCAGCACCAAGAGTGACTTTTAATGATGCAGAATTGGGGAGTCCGCATAGGTATTTGAAAACGGAAGACGAGCCAGTACTTAGGCCGTCTGACCCTGATCCATTCTTGAACGTTGGTCTCGACAAGGTAAGGTCACGATCGCGAAGAGGTTCCTTGGCACCTATCTCGCCAGATGACATTGAGCCTGATGGTCGGAACAAGAGTACTTCGCCAACAAATACTCGCTCTGACAACCCGTCTGCATTTGATTCGGGAGGTAGTACCCCATTCTCTGATCCATTCGGCAAGTTGAGATCAAGAGCACCAACACCGCGCCCGAGTGGACCACGTGCAAGGGGTTCTTTGCCCGACCGAGTCCTTGTCAACATCTTCAAGCATCTCAGGGTGCATGAATTATTCCGGCTGAGGGCTGTCTCACTTCATTGGTCAGAGATCTTGACGAAGTCGCCCGAGCTATTTCATCATCTGGATTTGACACCATACAACCGCAAGCTCACTGATGAGGTTCTCTCCAAGCATATTTGTCCTTTTGTGGGCGAGCGCCCCAGAGTGATCAATATAAGCAACTGTTTCCACATCACAGATGAGGGCTTCAATATCCTAGCATCACTCTGTGGTGCCAATGTGAAGACATGGAAGATGAAGAGTGTATGGGATGTGACGGCGCCAGCGATCTTGGAGATGGCAAACAAGGCCAAGGGTCTACATGAAATCGATCTCAGCAATTGCCGAAAGGTCAGCGATACCTTGCTCGCTCGAATATTGGGCTGGGTTGTACCAGCCACTGCTCCGTCGCGCCACACAAACGGTCGTCTATCTCTGAACACACGGATGACACCACAAAGTCCTGGTCAGCCGCCTGCTGGTACCGTCTTTGGCTGTCCTTTCCTAAAGCGCCTAACTCTGTCTTACTGTAAGCATGTCACCGATCGCACCATGCATCATATAGCGTCTCATGCATCGACACGAATCGAACAAATGGATCTCACGAGGTGTACGACTATCACCGATACCGGGTTTCAATACTGGGGTAATGCGCAGTTCTTACGTTTGAAGAAGCTTTGCCTAGCCGACTGTACATATTTGACCGATAATGCCATTATCTATTTGACCAACGCAGCGAAAGGCTTACAGGAGTTGGATTTGGTAAGAGTGTCTTCCTTTTTTTCTGGTATTGCAGGGCAACTGACGATTATAGTCGTTTTGCTGCGCTTTGTCGGACACGGCCACTGAAGTTCTGGCTCTCGGATGCCCGAGTCTGACACATCTGAATCTATCCTTCTGCGGTTCCGCGGTCTCGGATCCTTCACTCCGGAGCATCGGTTTACACCTTTTGGCCTTGAAACAGCTCTCTGTACGAGGCTGCGTACGAGTGACTGGTACAGGTGTGGAATCTGTCGTGGATGGATGTCGGCACTTGAGAGTGTTTGATGTCAGCCAATGTAAGAACTTAATTCCCTGGATTGACAGTGGAGGCACCTACAAGTACAGGAATAAAGTGAGGTTCGAGACTGTTGCTAAGAATGGCAAATTCACGCGATGATGACTGTGGGATTTGCCATGAAATTTAATGAACCTACCTGGCAATATGGTAGGATGTGATACGCACTTGCAGGTTAGAACAACTTGAAGTTGTTCTGTATGGAATATGTATTCTTAAATCCCACCAAGTTTCCAAGGCTTCTCATGGATATGGTACTCCATAATTGGGATACTCGGTGTGCAAAAAGAGTCTGTTTGTCGTGACCTGATGATTCTCGATCACGATTCAATGCTTCATGGTTCAAGCTCGTACATGTAGGTAGAGCTGCAACGACGTTTGCTGTAAGGGGACCTCATAAGATTCGGATTGCCTGCAACGACGGAACCTCTTTGATCTTTTGATCTCTTCATCTCTTCATCTTTTGATCTGTTGATTCCAGTTCAGCGGTCTTGGCAGCTTGGGCTCATGCCAGAAGCGCTAAACCACATAAGGTTAAGCCAGTGACGTCGAAAGCGAGCGCGAGTGGTGCAAAAGTGCCTGGCCAAATGCAGGTTGGGCTTCCATGCTGGGTACCCATGTAGACATCTGATTTTCCACGATGTCTGGTTCCCAAGACCGTGGTTGATCTGCATTGCCGAGTAAGCTGCCGGGTAAGCTGCAGAGTAAGCTGCAGCGTAACCATCCACGCGACCTCCACAAAGGACAGCCAGCAGCACAACATTGATGTTAAGCCCGCGTTGAACACGATACCGATACCGATACCGCCTGATGGACGATCAGGGGCGGAAACGCGCCTCTGCAGAAGATGGCGGTCCACCAGAGAAGAGAATGAAGGGAGAACCAGAGGACACAGAAGTCTACAGCCAGCGGATCAAGAAGAAGCTGCAGGCCAACTCACGTACTGGCCAGGCTTGCGACCGTTGCAAGGTGCGAACCCAGTTCACCTTGTTTCCCATCTTCATTTGTCTCTTGGCTCCAAAACCACTAACAGTCTTGTGCAATCACAGGAGCGGAAGATGAAGTGTGACTCAGGCCAGGATGGCTGTCAACCGTGCACAAGCAGAAGTTTGCGCTGTATGGCTACCGACAGAATTACAGGCCATACCCATGAACGAGGAGAGACCGCACGCCTAAAGAGTGACATTGACAAACTCAGAGCACAGATCAATGCTTATTACCGTCACTTTGGTCCTCTTCCAGCTGAATACTCTTTACCAGGGCCATATCAGGCATATGCACCTTCCCAAGGCTACACCAGGTATGTGGACCGCTTCTACCGTCCCTTCTGGCAGGTACTGACATCTGGTCCGCTAGCAATCCGCCTCCAACCCAGCCAATACCCTTGACAGAGCAACACGAAGAATTAGACATCAATAGACAGAACAATGCAAACGGACCGCATAGAGGACCGATTCATGAAACCATCATCGACTTTGTTGACGGCGAGATCGACATAGGAGATTTTACCTGTCCTGATATGACAGAAACCGAGAATATTTCTCAAGCGACTCTTCCACTCAACAACTCACGCCGAAGCTCTCTCACCACCATCCTTGGAGCACAGAAACCAGAAAAGCCGCAAATGCCCGGCCGAGATGAAGCCCTCCAATACATTGACAATTACCTAAATGTCATTGCAGCGTATATTCCTATTGTCCATGGCCCCACATTCAGAAAGCAGGTACGTTCTTGCTGATGTTACCAAAGATTGGCCGACTGTTCTGACATTGCGTGATCAAGGTTGCAGAGTACTATGATCATCCCGGCAGCTTTGATGACAGGCCTGCTGAAGTGGTCATGATCATGGTAGTTCTGGCAATATTCGCCTACCAGATGGCTACTCGTAATCCACAGATGCGCCAGGAGAAGTTGGCAGAATCCAATCGCCTGTATCATTATGCTCTCACTTTTTACCCTGAACTGCTGCTGGGAGACTCTTTAGCCGATATGCAAGCACTGGCCTTATTTCTTGTTCACGCAAGAAATCTGCCGAAGCCTGGAAACAGTTGGAGTCTGAGTAGCATGATTCTTGCCAGAGCTATCGAACTTGACTACCATCGTTCAAGCAACAAGATTGTGCTTCCTCCTAACCAACGGAACGTGCTGGCGATCGAGCTTCGAAAGCGTGTCTTCTGGTCGATATTGAGCATTCAAGTCACCATTGCTGTCAAGATGGGAAGACCAATGGCGATCTCACCAAAGGACATGGATGTCGAGCTTCCTCAAGCAGTCCTGGATTCGGAAATTAGAGACCAAGGATTCCTGCCTAGGTCGGGGCACTGTGACTTTTGGGGGCACATCTTTCTGGCTAAGAAGCTACCGCTTCTCATAGATCTGTATGAGAATGTCATTCCCGTCAGAAAGTCGGCAGCCGAATACCATCAAGACATCGGTAATCTTGATGCTCAAATCACCAAGTGGCGGCATGATTGGGATGTAGAGACGGCCAACCAGACCAAAAACGGCAGCCTTAAAATTGCAACTCACCTCATTGGTATATGGTATGCAGAGTTCCGCATTATCCTGCATCATCCCAGGTTGTGTACATCACACCTTGCGGAAGTGCATGAGAAGAATCTGGACATATGTCTAGAAGCTTCGCGGAGCATGTTAGGAGATCTGATGTCCTTGATCTTAGATTTCAAGGCCCCCGATTTCACGTGGCATTTTGTTTCAGGCTACGTGCTAGCGATGGGAATGGCAATGCATGTTTATGGCAAGCGGAGAGAGCATCAGACTGCTGAGACCTTGGGCAAAATGAAACGCGAGCTTCAGCAGTGGCTGTTCGTGATAAGAAGTGCTGATTATTTTATGAGTAAGTCATGTTGCAAGACGCAAAGCCCAGATGCTAACCATTTTCAGGGACTGGTGATCATCTCATCACATTCTTCCAACCGCGAGCTCAGCAATGTCTTGAAGATGCACAGAACGTGGTGACCGCTTCCGAAGCCCTCCGGAACGGTTATCATCATGGCGCACATTCTCAGCCACCACAAGACGAATCTGAATCTCAGCCCCCTTACTCCGCAGCCGAGTCATACCAACAACATCCCGCAACATACTCGGAAAGTCTACCCTCGAATCCGAGACCCCCAGCAAGTGCACCCCCTCCACAACAGCATACATACAATATCCAACCACCATCCACATCCACTTCACCTGCTGAACAGGAACCTCAACAATATGGTAGCAACAACAACAACAACGTCTACCAAATGCCCATTCCCCAATCCTCATCGCCAGCCACCACCACAAACACCACGATCATGGCCACAACCACTCCAGTCCAGAACCGCAACATCCCATTCCTCTCCGACCACACCAACTACTCTCAGCAGCAACAGCCCCAGCCGTACCCAAGCCAGACAACAACTGCCTACTCCACACAAACACCAACCTCCGCATCCATGTACCCCCAACACCCCGCAATGTCTTACCCGGCAACAGCAAACTCCGATATCTTCTCCACCGAAAACATGTATTCCATCCCACCTGGCATGTGGCCAATCCATATCGTGCAATACCAGCAGGGTGGCATATGAAAGACAAAAGCGTATGATGGTCGAGAGAGTGAAGTCGGCTCGAGTGGTGATTTTGCTTTCCTTTCTTTTCCTGCCCTTTTTGCATGGAGTGTACAAACAAAAGTCATCGAGATTCAGATACCCCAGGGAGATGCGCACTGAGCTTTTCGAGCTGCAAATTTCATTTGAATCCGGACAAGGAAATGCCTGTCCCATGTTTGTACAGCAGAGCAGTTTCCAAATAGAAAAAGAGAGCAATCGAACAGAACAGAACAGAACAGAATAGAACAGCGAAGAATATGATTCACAAATCAAAATCAGGATCCGATCTGATAGAGATGAGAATGCCCCACCTGACATGTCCACACGTGTCCTTACGATCGCAGATCCCGAACAGATATTAGTAGGTCCCCCCAGCACTCCATTGTCAAGGGCATCCACATGGACATGAATGGAAATGCCTAGAGAGAGAGAAAAGGAAGACAAGCCCGTACTCGTACGCTCACTCACTGCACCTTTCGCTAGCAGTTCCCAGTTCCCAGTACACATACAATGCTTGCCTGCAGTGCGGGTACGACCATCATATTCGACCATGTGAATACAGAGTACCGGGCCAGAAATCCAGCCCCCCCGTTCTTCCCATCTTTCACTGAGCATGTACGCAAGCAAGCACGCAAGCACGCAGGCCATCCCTCTTGTTTGTTTACCGCTTGTTTACCCACCTACTCGCTCGCTCACTGGTCCGTTGGTCAATTCGTGGCTTCTGTATCTGACAGCAACTGTAACTACTACTTAGTACTCGCATCCGATTCATGAGGTAACAGATCTCCAAGCCAGCCAGCCAGCCAGCCAGCCAGCTAACTAGCCAGGACGATGCGTTATGTGTACCGTGCTCCTCCGCGCAGAGCTTGAGAGGAGAGGAGAGGGAGGGCGAAGGAAAATATTTTACCCCCAAGCCAACTCGGGTGGTGAAATGGGGGAATGAGCAAGCAGGCAGGCTGGATCGAAAAGAAGAGAAGAGAAGAGGAGAGGAGAGGAGAAGCCAAGGAGAGAGGAAAGAGGGAGTAGTTAGTGCTGGACATATACGGACGGACGTGCTATTGTATCTGGTTCTCAGATCCTAGATGCCTAGATCTAACCTGGCTTCGACAATCAGGGCAGCGGCGAGGGATATAATAGTTAAAAACTGACTGGAATGATGAGGAGATCGTACAGGATATCAGATTCAGGCATCGCACCCTCCTGGAAAGAAAGAAAGAAAGAAAGAAAGGAAAGAAAAGGAAAAAAGCAAGCATATGTTACCCGGTCATTAACTTACGTGTATACTACGTATGGAGAAGACGGTAACTAACTAAATAAATAACTAGATAGTAAGTTCCGGAGGTAGATAGTTATAAGTGGCTTGCTTGCTTGCTTGCTCGCCTGCCGGCCGAACTGCACACAAGGCACTAAGTAACCTACGTAGCTTAGCCCCCTACCACCCCTTTCCCTGGGGGGAAGAGGGAGGGAGGAAGGGGCGGTATTGAAATGAGTTGGAGTATGCTCTGCTATTATAGGCGGGATGTCGTGAGTACTGATTGATGAGCGCGGGGGACGAGAACCGGAACAGAAGCAGAACGGCAGAGAAAAGACCAGATCAATAATGCGTCATAGATCTTTCCACTGTTTCTATCTTGTAAAAAGGTTCAAGTGATTCAGTGAAAGGATGAAAAAACTGGCAATTCTAGGGAGCTCGGTTGGTTCATACGGAATGGATAGGCCGATCTGGTGTTTCTATGCTAGAACCGAGTTGCAGATCCCACTCTTCATGTCACAAGTTCTCTTCGGGAGTGAGGGAAGGGTTCATCACGCCTCCTCCTCCGTACCGCCGACGCAAGTTCCCAAGCGGGGAGAAATCCTCCTACCCAACCCGATACTGGTAAGCTCAGGACGAGGACGAGGACCAGGACCAAAACGCCGCCCCGAGACGCAATCTCCAAGGGCTATCTAGAGCGGTCGACCGCGTAGCCGGACACTTTACACCGAACCGCCTACTCCTCCTCAATACACTCGCTTACCTCTTTCCTCCTCTGGCTCATGCTCATTTCCTCCCCTGAGACCCTCCATCGCCGCAACTGCCCGCTCCTATCCATCCGTCTGACCCGGATCCCGATGACCACCAGCGCGCCGACAGTGGAAGCAATCAGAATCCAAAAGACGAGGAAGCTCCCGAGCAGGGCCTTCCAGAAGCCGGATTTGACGAGGCCGGAGAAGGAGGCGAGGAACTTGTCTGGGAGGCTGGAGGGTCCAAGGGAGGGTGAGCTCGTTGGATGTGCGGTTGGGTGAGGTCTGAGGAGGGTTAGAACGGCTGTGGTTTTGTAGGTCGGGCGTGTGGATATTGTAGATGTGGAGGTTGTGTGCAGGAGAGAAACGAGAGAATGGTGTAAAAGGATAAGAAGCGGAAATGAAGAGGGTATGAAGGGTGAATGGTTGAATGAGAAAATTGTTATAACAAGCAAGACTTACCCGGTGCGGTCTTCTACCACCGGCTCGGTTTCATTACCCGTCACATCGACACCTATCCTCTCGTCCTCGTCAACATGATCCTCGTAGTCGAGATTCCCTTCATCCTCGTCTTTCACGTGGAGACCCGTCGTTGGATCTATCACTTCGAGATCTGAGTACTCGAGCGATACTCCCCTAGAGGCGTCGCCTTCTCGGTCTGATGCTGGTGCTAGTGCGTCTCCGGGATCGAACTCTGGGGCTGATGCTTGGAGAGATGGTAAAGGTGATGCTGTGATTGATGGAAGATGTGAAAAGAGCACAGCGAGGAGGAGAGCCCGGGCGCAAAGTGATGGTTGCTTTGCCCGTGTCGAGAGCGGTACACACTTTACTCGGTTGATTAGTAGTGTAGCCATCTTGTTAGAACGCTGAACGTCAAGCACTGAATCCTGGGTTCCGGAAGGAAGTAAACGAGAGAGAAGCCAACGGCCTTGAATATAGAGTATGTGACGGAAGCGAGGTTAAGCTCTTCAGCATGACAGTAAATGAAACACGATTGACTCTCAGCACCAATCACTATCAAAAGTCTCCAAAGAAACCAAGAAGATATCAACAGCAGTAGCAGTGAGTAGGAAACGAGATTGAATAAGAGAAAGAAAAGCCCTAAGTCAAATCAAAAGAATGAGCTGGTGCCAGTCCCGGCTCATGGCACTTGCTCTATGATTGGCAGACCGGTTGTCATGGAATGTTCGAGGTAGGGAATGTGGGGGGCGGACTCGGAAAGCGCGAGTGAGAAGAGAGTACGTGGTGTTGGCGTTGACGACGAATATGCGAACATGAGAGAACGGAAGATCGAGGATGGGGCCTAAGCGAGCGCGATGACGCTCGGGTTCGTCTGACGTAGAAGCTACAGGCGAAACAGAAGCCTGGTGAGGAGGAGGATGATAGGCGGTGCTCTCATGCTGAGACAGTCGCAGGGTGGCGGCTGCAGGTGTCGCAGGCATGTCGCAGCATAGGCCCTTCCTACCAGTGCCAGAGCCACATCATCGGGACTCGAGTCAGCCAGCGGCCTGTGGGGCGATGGTCCTTGATAGGGCAACGTGTGAAACGGGGCGCTATCATTTACTACGTAGTAGGGTAGTCGAGTGCTCTGCTGGCAGAACCGCATCCCGATAGAGGAAGATGGCCCCTGCAAGCCCGGATCGGCCATCGTCCGGGCAGTAGGCCAGGTGGCGGAGTGCAGAAACGGCAGAAACGGCAGAACCTGTTTTAGCCAGGATGAAACCTTAATCAGAGTACAATTAAATGGCTGTATGGACTACCGGGACATCGCCTACTGCCTCTCTTAATAAATATATACAGGTAAGCGGTGTTGCTCAAGCACCGTGCTGGACGAGTGGAAAAGGATCAGACATGTCTGCACGATGAAGAAGCAAACTTAGTAACAATCAGCCACATCCTGTGTCACAATGGTATGCTGATGGAACACCCGTTTCCAAGGAAATGTGCGCCAGTCCTCAGCTTATGCCGCCCAGTCCTCCCATACCCAGCTGGTCCATGTCTGGCATTCCAGGCAAGGCATACGGGAAATCCACCAGTCCGTCCAACATCCAATTCAGAGGGTCGAAAACTTCATAATTCGCTTCAATGTAGCCGCTGGCTAGATTCCCATTACCGGGAAACCCCAAGCCCGTGGCCATACCCGGCATGCCCGGAACGACGGAGAGAGGTCGAAGCGGTGGATCAGACGTGAAGTTGTTCGTACCCGCAGTGACAGAAGACGCGCTGGAGTCAGTGATGGCGGAGGGATCAGTGGGGTGCTTGAGGTATGCTAAAATGAAACAGTCAGCACCCAGGTCATCCCATCTACCGAGACACGCACATTCGAGGGAGATCCCTTTTCTGCTGGCCTCTTCCCTCCAACGCCACACCGAGTCGTACACCAATGACACTGACATGCGACAGCGAACTTTAAGCTGCATGCTGTTGTCAATGTATGCTGGTGCTGCACCAATTCCGTTCTTCTCTGCAGCAGCCCGACTACCTCTCCATACTTGTGCAAGCACCTCGGCTAATCTTTGAGCCAGATCGTTCTCTTGCACGCTCATGCTTCTCAGTGCCCAAATAGTCTTGTTGAATAGATTTCTGGCTTTCTCCTGCTCGCTGTCCAAACCTACCTGCTGAAGAAAATTGTTGTGCAGCTTCAGCAATGCGAAACCTGCAGCTAGCATCATCTGAAAGATGTAATTGGTGCCGTAAATGAGAGACACGAATCCTGCTGAAACGCTGGCCTCATGAGTGAATCCCGAGCCTGCCGATTGCTCATGGCCTAAACATGTCTCCAAGAACGAGGTCGTGGCATTGTAGAGTCTCATCAAATCCGTTCGGTATGAGGTCATGGTGGGAGGAGAGAAAAAGGCACTCAATCGGAGATGAAGATGCGCTGCACGCAAGTACATCAGCGTCACCGCAGAAGAACCATCGGAGATCTCTTCTTCCAAATCGGCGAAATCTGAAGCCAGAAGATTCACATATGCCTGGCGCTCGGTGTCAGAGGCTAGGCCGACAGGATTCTGTCGATTCGAATACAAAGTGCTCGACACTTTCTGGGAAAAGCGCTCAATCCGGAGGTGGTCGGCCACAGGAGATGGTAACGTGAAATTGCTATCTGTGTTTGCAGCCTTCGAGCTTAATGTCCAATCGTAGAGGGTGTTGGCTGGCTGTCCATAACCGGTTGCGACCCTGTAATCGATCAGCTCCACATCATACAAGGCTGGGGTCCTGCTACCGTTGTGCAACAATGTTGCAAATTGCCCAAGTTCGCACTCGGTCCTTGAGCTCATCTTCGTGCAACTCCATGCGAAACTTGCTGAAATCCTGAGCGTGACTCGGCCTATGCAGACCTATCTGCATGGCAATCTGCATCATCACTCCGCAGAAGATGAAGGTAGGGTCGCTGCTGGTGCTGGACGTCGGAAATGGCCAAGTGCACAGCAAGCAAAGTGCCTTGACAACCCCATACATTTGCTTCATATCTGCCAGAGCGCTCCACACCAGGCGCGTAATCGGCCCGCTAAGACGGTTGAGTAGAGTGGGCTCCACTTGGTATCGCCGAGCACCAACACTCGCTATGGCCCAGAACAGAGCAGGGCAGTATTCGAAATACCCTTCTGGAGCCATTTCCGAGGCAAGGAACGGGAGGAAGGGGTGGTACAGAGAGAAGAAGCTTGAGGAAAGATCAGCTACGAATCCACATCAACGACACGGTGAAACACTTGCGTGTTGAATAGTTCGGCTACGCAATCCTGCGGTACCAGAACATCTTCGATCCTCTTCAAGGTGTTCAACCCTCCGCTCAGAACCATGAGCCCTTCGACGGCGGCCTCGTTCGCCCCATATTGATCTTCAGACGCATATGTGGCTGCTTGAGTCGCGTTCGGAGTTGTCAATCCATTGATCGTGGTAGGAGTACTTTGCTCGGCTAATTGCTTCCTCAGCTTGACGATCTCCCTTTCCATTTCTGCATTGCGAGATCGCTTGCCAACTCGCTTGAAATTTTCTTGCACCTTGCATGAGAGATTGAGTCTGCGACATCTTGAGCAGATGGTGAAAGGATCTTGAACGACGTCGCATCGAAGCTGTAAGGCTCAATCAGCTCATTGTGTGTCGCACAGGACTAAATAGACCAGGTACTGACAAAAAGCATAATGGAGAGAACTGGATGCTAATACACTCACTTTCTGCTGACGACACTCATTACAAGCTCTCTTTATCGGGTGTCTCCTCTCCTCCTCCTGCTGTTGGCCACTCTCTGTCCCATCGAATTCAGCCGAATCGACACTGCCAGGTGAGTTGTCGAGGCCGGCAATCAAGGAATTGCGCTTTCTGGACTCGGTGGTTGGTGGTCGTGAATTGACGCTGGGACGTGAGGTATGGCCACTTCCACCACCTCCTGCACCACTCCCTGCGCCAGCTACTGCTGCCACACTGGGCGTCGTAGGCCGTCGACACGGATCGATTAAACTCCTCAATGGTAAAAGTATAAGACCGCAGGATTACTGGGAAGGTTGATTGAAGGTCCGATGTCGCAAGCAGGAGTGGGGTCGAGTGTAGGGGAGATTCCCAATCCTGTGGGGCGGGTGAGGGGTCCGGAGTCGCACATTCAATGCCCGAGGAACCCCCATCAAGATGCCCAGATGCCCAGAGGCCCGTTGGGCCAGTTCCATGACCAACCGACTACCGAAGCTATGGCCAAAGATGAGATCAAGCAGCGAGAACTTCTTCGACAACCCCTGCAGAAGTCTACATCGGCGCTTGACGCTCGAGACATGAAACTGGGAGCCGGGTCGACTATCACCAACTCCGGTGCCAGTCAGGAGAGCAGACCAGAAACCGGTCTGTAGCCAGGGCAGAGCAGCGCCATGCAAGCAGCTTACAAGAACCTAGTAACCGTGTTTGACTCGAGCATTGCACCGCAGCCGTTTCTCGACTCGGATTTGCTTGCAAGGATTGGAGGACGGGAGCAGTGCACGGTCAGAGGCGAGAAGCCCCGGTAGGCAGCGATCTAATGAAAAGCTCATTCACTGGCAAAAGCACGGGAGGCATGTTCTGCTATCATTTTCTAGCATCATGGCTCATACATCGATGCAAATGCCTCTGCTGGACTGCTGAGCCATAGAGGTGTACATAAGTCATCACTTCGTCCAACTCGTGAATCCATGACGGTACTGGGAGACCAAGACAAGGGGACTGGAAACCCAAGATGCAATGCCACAGAGATCGCTCGCTAGCAGTAAATATCTTCATGATAGATTGTGAAAAAAAAAAAACAGAAATAGTCCCCATCTACTGGACGAGAAACCTGCTCGTCCGTACATCATATCTCAAGGTCAATTGGTGGTGTCTTGCACTGGGGGCATCCACGCTGGGTAGCGTGAATCTCCCGTCGAGACAATCTGAGGGCCAATCTTCTCCCTCAGCGCCTGCCTGGTCCTCTCTCTCTTTTCGTCCTCTTTCTGTCGTTTCGATAGCTGTAGTCGACCGTGCATGTCGCCTAGCGTCCTAAGAGGAAAATAGCGACCCAAACCGGGAATCTTGTACACTCTTTTGCCGATTCGTGTTCTCGACAGACTGCCATGGCTGGATCTTTTGGTGACGGCCCCAGTTTGACGCTGTCTTCTAGATCTGTCTGACAGATGCCTGACAAGGGATATCGGCCCATCAATGATGGTTCTTTGCTGAGGAACACCGAGCGAGTTGCTGACAATCACGTCTCGTTCGTAGTCATCGTCATCGCTGTTGGAGTCTGTAACATCGTCCCAGAATCCTCGCGGCCTCCAGAATGGGTGCAGATTGGCGTCCATGGGTTGATCGGCCTTCGTGTTGCGCGCACCCCTCAAACTCAATGTCCTGCTAAGAGATTTGACGAACGACCCTGAATGACGCCTACTGCCCAAAACGGGTCTTGTGAGGGAGCCGAAACGACGGCTGAGCGACCCTGCCCTTTTGGGGGCTCTGGATGATGGCAGGCCAAGTTGTCGGTCGTCATACTCACCCGGAGTCAAGTCTAGGGGTGTGGGTGGGATCACCTTCAGTGCGGGCGGCTGCGGAGGGTCTCGAGGATTACGCAGTGGCGAATCGACCAACAATTGTGGCAAAGGTGCTTGCGTGGGTGTCGAGGGCTCCACTGTCGGCAGTTGTCTATCTTCACTAGCTTTCTGCAAGAACAGAAATGTTCGGGATTCTGGCTGCGGGTACTGGTCGACAATTTGCAAGGAATGATTGTTGTGAGCGAAAAGATTTACCGCTCGTGCCTCACCCATTTCGACTGGTCCTGGAGAAGACGACTCCATGGAAGGCGGCGAAAATGCGGTATATAGAGATGGTGATCTTAGAGCGTCCCACTGTTCTTTATCAGGCTCTCCTGCCCTGTTGCTTGGCCCCTTCTCAGAATGGGAAGCACTGTATTGAGGAACAGATCTTTCCGACTCCATGCGTTCCAGTGTCCGATGTAGATCTTCTTCGGCAGCTAGCCGACGCAGTCGAAAATGCTCTGAAGTGGGTGAATTGGCACGAGAGTGGCTCCTGCTCGTAGGGGCTGACAAGGAAGTCCCTCGCAGAGGTACGGCAGCAGCAGCGAAATCCTGCTGTCTTCCCCGGCTTCCAAAGCTCCCGCCTATGGGCAAGGATGCCGACATCGGTCTCTTTTTCCTCAAAGGCACATGTGGTTCGGCGTTCGTATGATCTGGCGCAGTTGATGGATGATGCACCACGGGGTTGGCGGAAGGGGAAGCAGAATGCCTACGATTGCTGTCCTCGGACGATTGAAGAGACGACTTTCTTTCAGGTATGACTGCAACCTGGATGATCTCTGGCTTTAAAGCATCGGTCATGGCTGGCGAGCCATGCATCATTTTTGATGCTTCTGATCCTATGCTCCATCGAGTTTGGTTGGTGATTTTGCCCTTTCTGTGGATTAGGCGGTGTGGTGACTCTGGGTTGGATAACAGAGAGCTACGGTTAGAGGCAGGAAACGGTGAGCTCGTAGAACGGAGGGATGGGTTTTTACGGCTATGGCGAAGTCGGTGCTGACGTTGTGGCATCGTCTCTGCATCAACTACAATGGCTTCAACCGTGGATGTCGTGGAGATACCGGACAAGCGCCATGAGTTGATACGTGATTGAAGTTCAGGCGACCTGTACACATGTGACCAGCCAATGTCCCGAGCAAAGTCCTCTGTCGAGTCACTAGGACTGACCATCCTGGACTCCTTAAGTCGGTCTCTTAAGCTTTTGTCTCTTTGCAGTGGCGGCTCAGGGGTTTTCGCTTTCTCTTCAGTCTCAGCCGAACGCGGTGGAGTTGGCAAGGGTGAAGGGGGCGAGATGACGGAGTGTATAGAATCGCCTTTATGTGTTTTGTCGATCATGCTATCTGTGCTAGATGCTGGCTCGACTGAGGTTGCCGAATCATTGACCTTCGTGTCCCCCATTTCCTTCCATGATCCATCAAATGTAAAAAAAGCTTCTTTTGGGACGGGTTTTCGCTTGATAACCTTTGTGGGTGTAGATTGGCTTTCATGTGTCTGAGTTGGAGCATTTGGCCGAACTCCCCAGTCCTCCAAACGAGGTGCCTGGTTACTCTGAAGCCATCTTTGACGAGATGGTCTCCGCGACGGCGATTCAGCGTCAATCTCTTCATCGGAAGAAAGCTCCTCCTTGGCTGTTTTGAACGATTCTGCTCGTGAGGAAATTGAGGGCACATTGGCCAGGACCGGGTGGGGCCGCAACAGATTGCGAGCACGCGGTGGCGTTATATCAGGCGTTGGAGGGCTATTCTGGTATGTCGGAGTCGCTACTCTTGATCGAAGAATAGTTGTTTCGGCATTGGATAAATCATCTCTACTATGCTCACTAGGATCTCGCACGGGAACAGGCGACGATGACGGCTTGAAGAAAACGGTTTCTGGAGGATCTGGAGGCGTTGTAGATAACAGATTGGGTGGATCATGTCGATGTCTGTTTGGAAGCTGGACTTGTGTTTTCTTGTAATGCGAGCGCAAGTCAACCGAGTGAAGATTTTGATCACGTCTTCGGGGTAACTGCTTGTGCGCTTTCAGAAAGGGACGATCATGAATCTCGATGGTCCAAGTAGGATCCCCGATATTTATACCGGGCATGCCTATTGCTGGAGCGATCCGGCCGCTGGATTCTACACCGTAATCTGGCATAACAGGCAGCCACAGCTGGTTGACAAGTTATGCTCTGTCAAGCCTTGATCAACTTGTCTTTCGCGGTTTGTCCAGTTTCATGACCTGAGTATTTCAATGATGAGCTATATTTATGGTCCGTCCTCCACATGGCACACCTTCGCCAATTCCCAGCCCAGATTACTTGGATCAGTGTTGATGGAGCAGACGATCAACGTGGATGGAGAAATCGGCGAGCGCGACAGTAACGACAGAACTGATCCCTTGATTGATGGTATGGCCTCAGTTTGGCCAATAAAGATTCGACGCAAGCTGCGAGATCCCTCGTTGCGCCTGAGGACCAGTTTATTGTTTTCACATTCCTGGCTGCACGGTGCAATATAAGCCAGACCTTCTGTAATATATGGTATCGTGTTGGAGATGACGTAAAGAGATTCGAATCTGTGTTGCGACAAGATATCGTGATAGAGGAGGAGTGTTGACGCCGATGTTGGATTGCGATGTTGAGGTGGGGGTCGTTGAGGCGCAGATGGAAAAGGGAGCGACAATGACCGGTGGCTTAGCAATGTGAGACAGGTTAATGCAACTATCCAGCAGGCAATCGTGATCACATATATTCAAAACCACTGATCAGGGATGGGCGATGTGACTGAGCGGTTCGGCGGAAAATGGAGATTTCTTAAGGGGGAATCTTGGGGGAGCATAGGGGTGTGGAAGGAGTTGGAGGCGTCAATGCCTCCCATTGACTTACACGGATGGATCAAGTCAAAGACGGCCTTGACTATGGTACAGTAGTTAACCTACAGGAATGCTTTTCTCTCAAAATGCAATCCGTGCAGCATGCTTTTACTTCATCCCAGCGACCAACCAAACGTCCATTGCCAGTGTCCGAAAAGCTACATCGTCCATTCAGAGAAGCAGAATCACATCAGGGTTACGATTGGCTACCCTTGCTTCGTGCAGTCGGCATGCAATAAGTTCGAGTACTATGTAATGCAGCTAAGGGCTTACAGTAGGCTTCTGGCGGCCTGAAAGCATAAGTTAGACCGGAAATTCAGCAATGACCAGACAGCATAATATGTGCACATCGAAGTCGCTCGGAACGACGAGGCTGAGACTTTGATCAGGGTGCCCGCAGAATGGAACATTTCCACGTACGAAAATCCGCTCATCCTCTCCAGCTGTGCTTGCGTGGCGTGTTCATCAGAAAGAAGTCATTTGATGCCCCAAGATGATGATATTGTCGCCAAAATGCCACGGAGGGATCTGATGGTAGTTTGCCGGCCTCAAGCACAAAAGACTTCCTTTCAACTTCCAGTGCTGAATCAATGCTCCTAAGGTTCAGCACTTTGGCGTCCCGTGGTCATGCATTCTGGCGCCTCTTTCCGTTGCTGCTCGTCGTTGAGACCTTCGATCCTCTTTGCCCTTTCGCTTTTGTCCCATGGCCGGAAACTGAGGACGCTGATTCAAGGAAGCCAAGCGGTCAAAGGCTCAGCACGCTCCATACTGTCCCTGCTGCGAGCTCAAGGAGGACGAGGCCATCTAGCCGAGTGGGACGTCCAGTCATCGTGCCTCTCAAGAGGGAGGCCAGCATGCCTAGCAGAAATATCGAATTGCTGTCTTGTGCACCTGCAATTTCATCGGGCACGAAGTTATTTGCGGTCCATCCAGAAGCCCAATTGAGATAGTAACCTAGGCGTACGCCTAGTCCGTACAAGTCGGCGCTGAAGTCTGTTTGACAAGTCTGATTGCTGCCAGTGGTGATATTGGAGGTTTGTGTTCGGCGATTGCTGGGCAGCAACAGCTGATACGTAACTGACGACCAAAATGAAGACGACGAACAGCATATCTGCTCTTTCGAGTCGGCACGGACATTGGGATCACAAGTTGGAGTTTGTCTCCATCAGTCACCACTTCTTTATAGATATCGTAACGAGCTCTGCTTCAAATGCATCAGTTCACCGTTGTACGTTGGACGCCTGATCAGCATTTGGACGAGCATGACGTTGCAGAGGAAGTATGGCTGCCTCGATCGGAAAAGCAAACTTGATCACTGGTTTAAGTAGAAGGAGTTTCAGGCATGCTTCCAGCATTGCCAGCCCAAGTTGTTTCTTAACATAGCGATTTCATTCATGC
Source organism: Endocarpon pusillum Z07020 (assembly GCF_000464535.1). Classification (NCBI taxonomy): domain Eukaryota; kingdom Fungi; phylum Ascomycota; class Eurotiomycetes; order Verrucariales; family Verrucariaceae; genus Endocarpon; species Endocarpon pusillum. The sequence continues at coordinate 68,431 of NW_006913475.1, forward strand.
ATTTCTTCCATCAACAACTAACTAGGTCGATCGCAATCCCCGTACGCGCAGAACGATATTTATCGAGATTAGCAAGATGCTTTCGCTGTCACATGTGATACTTCTTCCACCCAGAAGACCTTTCAGCCAGCCAGACAGCTCACAAGCCTTGGTGGCATGGCTGATCGGACCTCCGTTCTTAGGCCCGATAAATATCAGTACAGTATGGCGAGTCCAGTCCCTGCAACACTAGGGGAATCAAAGCCGGCGACGACTGTGACGAATGGTGAAGGACAAACTAGGTGTGTTTGGCCAGGCAAAGTGAGAGGTAAGCTTGGAAGCTGACCTGACAGTTATCGTAGAAACCCAGGATCCGTGTCGTGATATATGTGGCGCACGATGAGCTGTAGTCAGCACTTAACCTATGCACAGCCGCAGCATCATGATTGCCTCAGACGCTCAGACCCTCAATGGCAGGCTGACTAAGGCGAAGCTGTCCGAAGAGTCTGAGGACAGGATCTGATAAGTGAGTAAGATGGGGATCTTATCATTCACAACTCTCCACTGTGACGTACTTTTGAGAATAACATACAAAAAAGGAGACAATGAAAAGAAGAATGCTTTACTTTTCACTTTTTATCTTCTGCATATTACTAAAGTAGATATATCAAGTAGATATTCAACATGGATAATTGATTACTCCAACTCCGCTTGAACTCACATTGATGATTGATCAAGTAAGTTGTGATCATTTTTAACGATGACAATCTGGCTGTTTTTTACGACATTGGCCTCAAACTCTCCGGCAGAGGGGGTGACACAAATTCTCGCACCCCCTGTGCCAGGTAACGTTGGCTTAGTTAGCCTGCCTTTGAGAGTCTGAGTGACTTGAGGCAATATCATGATCTTCTTCACTACACACATTGGCGACAATATCACGAGAAAGAAAGACAAAGAAGTTTCATATGCAATGCCTTTTTTGATTCTGATTCGCTGGACAATGTCGACAGAGCTCCCTCATCTCAACAAAATGTACCTGCGTCGGATAGTAACTACCTGAATGCAATCATGCATGACATAATCTGCTGTTGGGGTATTCTAATGCACAAATCCCATGTCGCTATTTCCTCCCATGCTCCCATGCTGCATGCAAAACGCAAACCCCGAGCCGTTCCATGCACGTCGCTAGCCAGCCAGTTGCCTCCGGCCAGCAACCCAGTCCGTCATGCATCCGTCATGCAATGCAACCGTTGGTACATCATGATTCCTGTGCCATATCGAATCCAGCCTGATATGACATGTAGGTGTAAACGAATGATTTCCCGTTAAAGAGTTTGGGAATGTGCAAGGGGGACAAAGACAAAATATGTGCATTCGGAAAGGAAGACAAGACAATGCTCCGTCATCATCATGATCACGCGTGAACCCTATGGCTCCTGAAACAATGCCACAGTCTGGCAGAAGACATTGTCATTCTCCAAACCAATAGCTTGGCTCTGACCGTTGACAGTTACCATGTTGACACTCGCCTTGGTGCTGAGCCCGAAGAGCCACACATCGTCGGAGCACTGAATGTCGACCATATTTTCTTGACACGACTCGGTGTCAAGGCATACCTGATTGTAATTCTCGAAGAAACTGTACAAGCCGCCTCCGTACATGTAGACATCGTTCGAATCGAGAACACGAAGGCCCCAGGTCTTTCTGCAGCTGTCTGTTGTGCAAGTGGCGAAGTCAGGATCGGAGTAGGCTTCGTTGGGGGGGAAGCCACCGTTGAGCGCATTGGGGTTTGCTTGCATGTAGGCGGTCTCGGTCTGAATGGAACCCATCCAAATGTCCTGGGCGTTGGCAATTTGATAATTGTACAGCTGAGAATGTTCAGAGCTAGTACCGTACATCCAGACTGGACCTTTGCTCTCGACAAGTATGCCACGACCATTATAGACGTTAATCTGGTTGTTGATTGCATAACCCGGCCAAGACGACAGGTCGAGCTCATGATCAGCCACCCAAAACCAGGTGTTTTCCAGATACGCCGTAGCCTGTTGAGTAATGTGCATCAGCATGAAAGCCCCGGCGCACTCGGGCTTAAATGTTGTGGTGACGTTCTCGTTCTTCTGACAACGATCGATCTGGAGCCGAGTGCCAGCGGTACCACCAATGCGGAAGTGAACATCCCAGAGAGCACATGAGCCTTGAGAAGAATCTGCGACGTTCCACTCCATCATAATAGCACCAGGAGCAGGGCCCAGGGTCTGGAACATGAGATCTGTCATTTCAACTGCACCACGATCACCAGGAGCACCAACACGGAAGACGGGCCTAGGGTTATTCTGATCAGAGAATGCTGGGCCTGAGGCCATGATGAGAGGCCAAATCTCTCCAGTGATCTTGATGTTTTTGGGAACGTTGACAGTGTCGGTGATGACATAAGCGCCGTGGTCGAAGTAGACGATTTGGTCAGTGGTCGCACTATTAAGGATGTTTTGGATAGCAGCCGTATCATCTGTTACACCATCACCCTTGGCACCCTTCGACTTGACACTGACAAAGGACGAAATAGGGACATTCTCATATTGAGGCTTGGACCGCTCAAAGACCTTGCCGTTGTCGAGCAGTGAGGTCGCCTTGGTCGGAGCAGTCAAACCTTGTTGACCACGGATTCGAGCTTTGGGTGAAGGAGGCTCCGAACATGCCTGTGCAGTGACATTGGATTGAGTACCATTGGCGAATGGAATGGGCGAGATTGGAGCAGATAAGACGCTACCGGAAGATGGCAAGGGCGAAACTGCTATGGGGCTGACCACGGAAGAAAAGGTAGAAGCCGAGCCGGCCGAGGGGGTGCTTGCGCCCCCTGCTGTGATGCCTCCAGAAGAGAGGGGAGTGACAGCCGTTGCGGAACTGACGAGTGGTGCTGCAGAGGCAGAACAGGCTTCGGAAGCAGCTGGTGCTTGTGGCAGACGTTTAGCCATACGTTGAGTCCCTGCTGATGGACGGTATATACTGCCTTGTGCCCAAGAGTCCACCACAGCACCACCAGCAAGAACAGTGTTTCCAGTAAGCCCAGCAACAGCGACCTGAGCACCGGTGAAATCAACATTTTCAAGAACTAGGGTGCCACCAGTATTGGGAATACTGTTCTCAGAGAAGGCGGTCTTGATCGCTGTCGGTGTGGCGGTGAACTTGCTGTCCAGTAGCAGCACAGAGCCCACGCTCTGGTTGTTGCCGTCAGGGCGGTTGGCCATATCGAGACCTATTCCACAGTTGTTGATGTTGACCGATTTGAATGTCCACAACCAGTTCCAGTTCATGAAAATGGCAGTTTGGCAGTCGTTGAAGGTAAGGTTCCGCGTAGTGAACTGCTGATTGCCCAAGAAAGCACCAAAGAGTCCGCCATTGAAGACAAGATCTGACATAAATCCACCACTACCATTGTCCATGAAGATACCTTGCTGCTTGTTCTCGGAACCACCACCTTTTCGCATCTCAAAGCGGATGTTCTGAAGACTGGTGGCTTGTGCAACCTGCCAATGGATTCCAGCACCCAGCCCCAGCGGCTGGTTAGTGATGTCGACAACAAAGTTGCGGATCTGACGGAAGAAGTTGTTCTGATTGGTATACCACTGCCTGCCATTCCCTCCTGGAATATATGGATCGGTGTCAAGCACTGCAATGCCCACAAAATTTGCAGTTGCCTTGATGACTGGGAGATTGTGAGGGTCACCGATGAACTGGGTATAGTAGTATTGAATGATTGGCGCGCTGACCATGTATGTACCAGATGGAAAATAGACAATGGCAGGTTTGACGGTGGAGGAATCACAGCCTTCGCCACATCGTGCCCCCTCAGAGATGGCCCGGTTGATGGCAACGGTGTCATCGGTTGAGCCGTCACCTACCGATCTTGGGTCAGCTTGTGGTTTTGGCCAATCACCATATGTAACTTACCCTTTGCTCCATACTCTTTTACGTTACGGAAGATCTTGTATGAGGAGTCACCGTAGGCAACTTTGCCATTCCGAGGGATGTTAGCGAGCCAGTAGCCATCTGCAGCAGCGGTAGGGACATCGCCTTGAGGTTTAGGCACGGCATCAACGAGAGACGCAGGCCAGAGAGTGACAAGTAGAATTCGCAGGATGAGGAAGAGTGACGCGGCGGATAGCACAGCCATCACGAAGGCTTCTCGTCCACTACGAGAGTGATGACGCTATTGAAGGGTGTCAGTGCCCAGCACTGGGAGCAGGTCTTTAGGGTGAGCAGAGATGAGTGGAAAGTCTGAGAAGCGGAGAGGCTGCCACAGAGTATAGAGAGTGTTGTTGTTGCAAGTGTTGGAGAAAAAGGATCTGGCTGTAGAAGGGGGCTTTTGTAGTTAAAGAAGGCACACGGAGAACTGGTTGACGGAATGAATGGAAGTGACAATAGACAGTCACGATCGATCACAATAATAACAAAGAAGGTGGTGAGGCACAACAAATGCCTGAATGAAGGAAGGTGTTTCCGTTGACTTGCGGTGTTCAGCAATATGGCTGAATGGCAGGAGGAGGACAACCCAGTCACTTATAAACACAACAGAGCAACTTACTTTAACCTCCGGTAAGCGCAGCGAGTCAAGATAACAGGGTAAGATGCTTTTAGTTTCTGCAGAACAAAAGGAGGATGTGTGATGATCCTGCTCTTCTGGTGTGATCTTCTCATAACGGCCTTCACGACTATGACTGGCGAGCCATCTTGGATAAATATGATTGTCTTGTTCCTCCAGGCCATCTTCTGGTTTCTTGTCATTCTTTGCTGAAGAGATTTCCTCATCCTGCCTCTCATGATCAATTTCCTGCCCCTGAAAGTCATGAAGCAGAGGCTCGTGGTGGCAGGAGGTTGAACGGGGGCGGTGGAGAGATGCCATGCTCAGGAATGTACTCAGAACCAATACTGTACCCTCAGCCAGTGCACAAGTTCAGCTGGTCACAGAACGAAGCGCGCTGCTGACTGAATCCCTTGTCAGTCAATCTTAATATACAGGAGCAGATGAAACGAAAACCTTGGGCCATCTTTGGACGAGGGTTGTCTACAAGTCTTCTGACTAGGGCCGGTCGTGACGCTGTTGATCTGGTGGCCAGTCGAACTCAATTGAGCATATGGAAGATACCAAGAACAGATCATAGTATGGGGCTGATGCATGCAAGTCCTGCATTACAGAGCCGCTATTCTTTACCTCGTCCAATCCTGTCCAATCGTCCCACATCCCGCACGAGATCATCTTACCGGGTAGCGCACATCATGAAACGCACTCCTGATACTCAGCATGGAAAATGACTCCATCTCCGCATGTGGTCGATGTCCTGGAAAGCGCTCCTTGATCTCGCTCGTGTAACCTCCTGGGATTGACCCCACAACATCTGAGAGGCCAACCTCATAGGCTGCGAGGAACGAACGATACCTACTACGCACCTCCGATTCGGTGACAAAAGCGCCCTATCCCGCTGTGAGCACCAGCTCTGCTACAGAATGAATTTCTTGAAAGTCCCACGCCTGTTTCCATCGTTGCTCCCCATTGGCGGAGGTGTCATGGGGCTGGTGCTGCGTAACTACCTTGTATCCCACGTCAACCTTTTCACCTCATGCTGAATGGCCTGCGAAGATGGTTAAACAAATTACCACGCAACAAGAACTACATCCCATCACCAAACATGACCCTCGACAGTACCGTGAGATGCCGAGCTTCTATGGTATCTCCTTTTGCTCAGGGTCTCTCATTCATCTCCCCCGAGCCTACCTACATCAGGTTTAGGTTCAAGAACAATTGTCATCTTTCGAAGCATGCTTACGCCTACGTATGGCATCCATTTGCATGGTATAAGCTTAAGCTGTGGAACCGATGTACCACTGATGCACGACAAATACGATCGGACCTCATCACTGGACCACCAGCCAGCTCGTATTACGTACTTGATTTGACACCGAGCCAAGATCAGCCGACATCCTTTGCACAAGAGCTCGGCTTTAGTCCTGCTATAATCTTTGTATCAAGGATTCACCACATATAATTCTCAGGCTGGGTCTTATCAGCAAGCAAGCATGTTGCCACCTCTACGCGGGGATCACGCTTCGATGCTTCAGGAATACCGTCCTGTGGAGCTATATTCCGACCGAGAATGAATTGATCTTAAGACTCTTTTTGTAGCTATTAATGGTTTTACGTGACGCTAGAAAACGTGTATGGGGGAGAATCCCATAAGAGCTCACCAGCCGCAAAGTGCTGGTGCAAGGCAGAAAAGAAAGGGAAAGGGAAAGGGAAGATAAGGGAAACAGGTATATTGAGGATGCATTGATTTGGAGTCACGAAGCAAAAAGAAAAGGTGCCTACCTTAGCTCCACGCCGAGGACTAAGCCAGCGGTAATCGGCGACCCTCACCCTCATCCTCACGTATGCATCAAATCATTACTACTCACCTTCTTGGTCCTGTTCCTCGTGCCTCACTCTCACGCGTAGATCTTACCTTATTCAAGCTCGACATGCTTGAAAGTCACTTGAGCAATGATGATGATTCTTTGTCTTCCACTGCTCCCGATTTCCATACTCGGCATCAGGGCAAGTCGTAGCGGGGAGCAGAATGCCTACCTCTTCCAGGCTTCGTTCGAAGACAGGGTTTGGGACGATGGCAGCTGATTTGTGGGTATTGAGGTATCATTCGCTCTCGTTGTTCGTGTTCCTACCTATCAGCCTCTATCGCCGGCCGTCTCGTGCTGGCAGTGCCCGCGAGTCGAAGATCACAACCTCAATAGGCCCTTCAAAGGCTTGCTGCCGCGATGTAGTGCTCTGTGGGTTTGTCAGACAGAGTTCCGTCTTTCGTGGCGCATAGCCTGACTTACCAGCATTCGCCCTGGAGGTTGCAGCAGCAGCAGCAAGCCTGTGTTGTTCAAGATTCTGCCCCCTGACCACGCTGGCGGTCCACGCTCGCTTATTGCGACTACTGCCCGCTTCGTAGTCGCGGTCTTTCCGCTCCATCGAGTGAGCCTGGCAATCATCGACATCTCGATCCTTTCTTTTCTTGTTCGCTGGCCTCTTCGGCACCGGTTTGAACTCGTAATGAGGATGAGCTTTCTGATGATTTTGCTTATCTATCTCTGCGTACTCTTCGTAGAGCTCCTTGACCTCACGCGATTCCATCGACCAGCTAGCCCCAGTAATCTGCGAGACGATCTGAGCATTATTTTCTCCAGTATACTCCTTGACGCGTTCGGCGTATGTGGACCGATATAGCATAAAGGCATTCAACGGTCTGGGCACTTTGCCATTATGTTTGTTGTTGACTTCCGCCTGTCGTTGCTCCGCTGATCTGTGGACTTTGGCGTAGGTGTCGCCCAATGGAACTGGCCAGTCCTTGGTCATCACGCTAAGCGGCTTATCGAGCGCTATAGTCCGAGTTGGCTTGGCTTGCCCAATCTGCGCCAACACACCTTCTATGGGCTGTCTCGAAGTTGCCTCCAACGTCTGTCTTGTTTCCCCATACTTCCGAGTAGTAAGTTGGCCTTGATCTTCCGCGCTGGGAGTGGCTGTGGAATTATTTAGCTGCTCCTGTGGGTCTAAGGCAAGGTCTTCCACGTCATCATAAACGGGTACGGAAAGAAGAGGCTGACGTGGGTAGCGAGCAATGAGGTGCGAATGCGGGGAACTACCAGAGCGTAGGGCGTCGGATGTAAGGTTTTTAAAGTTGTATTTCGGTGGGACAGGGGGTGGATTGCCGGTGAATGGGGTTAGGTGAGACCGAGCCAAAGTATTGTCGTGATCCTTTGGTGGAACAGGGGGAGGAGTACTACCAAAGAGAGGTAAAGGAGGCAAAGGAAGCAAAGGAAGCAAAGGCGCCATTTCGTAATGTCGACTGTCGGGAGCTAGCGTTCGTCCAAGCTCAGGCAAGGCGAATGGGTCTGATTGATGAGTGCTAGTGCCGGACTGCCCAAGCAGCAAAGGGTCTATGCAGGTAGTTGGAGCTATATAGTCTTGCGTGCCCGTCTCTAAAGAGGTTAGCAAGGCCTGCAGCTCAGGGTCAATTTCAGACTTGCGTGCCTCAGGCGGAGCTTTCTGCATCAACGTATCTTGCCCAATAGAGGCCGCTGGGGCTCCAAGCTCAGTAGGCGGAAAGCCTGAGTCTTCGAGCTCTGCCAGCCAATTTCCATCCATGACAGAAAGCTCTGGATCCTCCAGAAGGAAGTCGTCGAACGTGAAAGTGCTAGACACCTCAGGGGTTTCACCGTGTTCCATCACGGTGTCTTGTAGATTGTCGATGCTGATATTGGAGAAGGTCAGGTCAGTATTTGAAATTTAGTATTAGGACTGAAGATTATACTTTGGGTGTTTGGAGAATGCCAGAGTCTTGTTGTAGCGGATATATATGAAATGTAAAGCACGTGGAATTCTCACAAGGTGGAATAGTAAATCTTCGGCTTCGGAATAAATGCACCATGAGTCGTAAGCAATGCCTCTTCGTTCACATGGCTGCATTGTCCAGCCGGTACAAAGACTAGATCAAAGAAAAAACAGAGCTGTGACAATCGGCATGACATTCAAAGAAAGAGAGACTGCAAAGGACAAAGAAGAAAAGGACAAAGTGTGCCGTCAATACAACAGAAGGACGACAAAGGGCCATGCTGGAGCGTTGTGCAACCAAGCAGCACGAAGAAAATGCTTGATGGGCGGAAGCATTGCTGTCCTGCATCAACATGAGCAACGCTTTTGCAGTGTCGAACAAGTCCGCTTCTAATCTACTCTGATCCCTTCACCAGAGATAAAATATCTGAGGCTCATGCCTTTCAAAGGTCGTCAATCATAGAGGCTGTGCCCTTGGTGGAGCGGCACCAGGAATGTCATCTCAGAATAGAGGCAACCTGGGCTGATTAGGACACCTTTTCGGAGTGTGCTAGATGTCAGCTATACTACCATGCTCCGCGATTCATCAGGGTTATATGAACACATGATGGATAATGGGTGCAGTATCCCTTCCTGCACAACCATGATAATTGCAATAGCATCGACAGATGAAGGCCTGTAAACAAGCTCGGAGACCAGTTCAAGCATCTGCAGCGCATATGCGCCCATCTTTCAGCTTGGTGAGCTAGATTCATAGGGCTAAGAGAAGCATCAGGATCCCAGACGGTTGGCTCGAGGCAGAGCAGATGCAACGTAATGACAGGGACGGAGGACTATTCAGATCAGCCATCGTTTGATATCGCAAGCTTGCCTCCCTTTCAGTTCAGTGTATCTAGTCAGTCGCTGATGTTGAGTCCTGCCAGAGAATGTCTTGTTCTTGGTGTCTGGTATTGTGGGTACTTGCAAACATGTGTGTAGGTGTAGGTGTAGCAAGCATTAAGGATCATGATGGCCGATTCCCACAGCTCTTCAACCACAGGGGCGTCTAGAATCAGATGCCAAGCCCTGAGGTCGGATAAACTTGAACTTTCTGACCGTGTGGGGCTTGGCATGGACTTCCGGACTGGCACCCTCCACCTCCACCCTCGATCTACTTGCCGCATCTGGCATCCTGCATCTGAATTGCCACCAAAGAATCAGGCTTCAGGAAACGCGTCTCGCCACCATCCAGCCAAATGTGCTATACGTAGGTTGCTACAACTATACAGCAGCCTAGATTCCAGCAATTCAAGCCTTAGAGTGTTCTAGTACCTTCTCGAATCGCTCTGTCATCCGATTCGTCATTACTGGGTAGGTGGATAGTATGACATGAGCGGGCCGCGCACGAATCTTGTTTGCCTGTCACCCCTCACATTGATCATATAAGATTGTCCATAGCTGCATCGATCATCGTGAGTTTCTACATTCTACATCTACCTTACTTTCCAACAGCCAACTGTACATCACCAATCTATATCTTCTATAACAAATATGCCTTCGCTCTACAGCCTCAACAGTCGGCCTCATCCATTCTGGGACTTTGTTGCCAGCCTTGACGAAGACGCCTCCCGCAATCAACCTTCAAGTCATACCGAGGACCAACAGAGTAACTCTAGACCAGCCGAAACATCGCCAAAGGAAAAAGCCTCTGGGAAACAGCCTACCGTCGAAGACGAAGTGACTGCCGAATCCTCCTCTCAGGAGAAGGGCAAAGCCCCCGAGCCTACCGGTCAATCTTCTGCCCAAGATCAGCAGATGCCATTCCGGGGTCGAGGACGATGTGGCGGAGACGGGCCGGCTCGTCGCGGACACCACGAAGGTCGAACAGGGCCATATCATGGGCGGCGAGGAGGACGGGGCGGCTTTGGAGAGCCTCACCATCATCATCCGCCGGGTGAAGGTTTTGATGGATTTGGAGACTTCAATCCGTTCGGTGTGCGTGGTCCTCCCTTTGGTGGCTTCGGCCTCTTTGGCCCACCCCAGCGTGCACATCCAGCCGCATGTGGACCACCTGGTACACATCAGACCCCGCGCTCTCATGGCCGTCCACATCACCCGCATCCACCACACCCGCATCACAACCACGGGCGCGGCCCCCGTGCTGGCCCCGATAATTTCAATCTAGGCGAATTTTTGTCCAATCTGGGCTCTCGCCTAGGCTTCGACCTGACAGGCGCCGCTGAAGGACTCGGCCTCGACCGCCTTGCAGCCGGAAACACCACGCTGCCAGAAGGAGTTGACTTCGAGCCCAGAGCTGATATCTTCGACACACCTGCGACATACATGGTCCATCTCTCTCTCCCTGGCGCCAAAAAGGAAGACCTAGGTGTGGACTGGGATGGCGAGAACAGCACCCTTCGCATCGGTGGTGTTGTCCATCGTCCCGGCGTTGATGAAGAAACCCTCAAACTCCTCGTCGTGGATGGTCGAAAGAGCGAAGTCGGTGTCTTCGAGAAGAAGATTCATCTTGGTACCAAGCGAGACCCTGCCAATATTGACATAGCTGGAATCACTGCCAGAATGGCAGATGGCGTGCTCGTAGTCAAGGTCCCCAAACTTGAAGTCGAACACAAGAAACGAGAGGTTCCTATTTCAGGATCTGCAACTCCGTCGCCTGTAAGGGAAGAGAAGCAGAACCTCCAACAACCAGCCGTGGCTCAGCAGGTCGACACACCAGCCATTGAAAAGGGCAAGAAAGCAGCACCAGCAGAGATGGATGTCGACGATGCACGCTCCGAGACAGAGAAAGGAGATGAGATGGACTACGATGACCCAGCCGAGCAGCTACCAGAATATCAAGCGCCAGGACACGAGGCTGAGGCTGAGGCTGATCACAGCGAGGAGGAAGGCGAGTACGTCAAGATCGACGTCAATTAGCCCGTCCTTCCCTGGGCCCGCTCAGTGAGTATGGGATTGGGCTGTTGAATAGGTAGAAACGTGGTATAAGTATTTTTTTAGTATCTCATGAAGCTTGTCACAACCAGTTTAGTACGTCAATCACAGGGCCAAATGGCCTCTCGTCGTTAGCAGGAGTATCAAATAAAATCAAGTACCATCATCATCTCTATCCAATACGTAGTACAGTAAAGACCCCTCACCACCCTCAAATCCACCAAACATGAATGC
>NW_006913475.1:79956-94793 GCF_000464535.1 Endocarpon pusillum Z07020
AATTAATCCTTCGTGTTCAAAGAATAGGAATGGAAAACCCCCCCTAGCCATGCCTCGACCTACGCTGAATCTTGCAACCACTCTGAACCCCGGGACTGTACGCCAGTCAATGTCAGGAGGTCAGGAAGAAGCGGCGGTATCAACAACCGAGCGGCGGCAATTACAGGAAGCGCTCTCTCTGTCTCTCTCCCCCTCCCAGCATGAAAATTCAACGACTTAGATATCAGATTCATAAACCCGCAAGGAACTACTAGTGATATGATGCAGACAGCTTTTCATATGCTACATGACATGCGTTACGGATCATCGGAATTTGTCTCTAAGGGTCTCGAGATCAGATAGACAAGATGTGGGCCCTGTCTTTCTTTCTTTCATTCTTTTAAATCTATCCAAAAAAAAACACCAGCTTCTTTTTCTTCTCAATCGGGACATGTAAACTTTATCTGTATCAGGGTGTGATAGATTCCGTTCATCCCTTCACCACGATGCGTTAAATCCAAAAAAAAAACCCCAAACTCCAAGCGACCTCCCGCTTCAGCACAAACCAACCAGCTCCAGCTCTACAGAGACACCTGACTTATTTCTTCCCCTTCTTCTGATTCGCCGGCTGCACGCCCGCAAGGATCGAATCAAAAGTCTTAGACGGGTCGTGCATACTAACGGGCCTAGCTGCTCTTGACCCATCTGGCGCAACCCCGGGAGGTAGGGGTAGGGCCTCGAGACCAAAGCTGAAACTGCGGGATTTTCTATTCTGGGCAGTGAGACTTGGGAGAGGCTCATTAGCGGACAGGACGGGCGTGAAAGCCGGGCTGAAATTCGGGTTGTTGACCTGGGTGGGGATTCGTGAGCCGCCCACAACAGGAGGAGGGGGCAGCGCCGCGCCGAGCGAGACCTGCGTGGTGGGGCTCATTGCTTCGGATGCTGTGGCCCATTGCGCCGCGACGGTCCAGCAGTGGCTACGTCGATAGATGCCCTCGACTGAGTGGTCGATCGTGTCGGCTGGCAGACTAACGAGACCACCCCCTGACGAGACGTTGTACCAGCTGCGGCTCTGGGAGGTATCTTCTTTCATCCAGGGACGGCCACCCCGTGGTGGCACACAGAGGAAGTATTCCACACCCTCGGAGAATTGGACGTCGCGGGCATCGACAACGACCATGGGCAAAGATTGGAGTACAGCGTACATGAAGATCCACTGACCGCAGCGTGTGTCGACAATTTCGCCGATGGTGCTGTTGTGCCCGGACCGACGTTCAAGGCGGAGGAAGTCTTCTAAGAACGGGGTTGCTCTTATGCTTTCCCGGTTGTAGGATCCGAGGAGTAGCTCATTGACCTCGTTGTCGCGGAGGCGGCGGGTGCGTTCTTTCGCGTCTCTGCTAGGGTCGGTAACGTGGCCACGGTGGAAAGAAGTCGAGAGACTGGGGAAAAGGGGCGTATCGAAAGGGATTGGGGGTTGCACAGGCGGCGTACTTCGATCGTATTCGGACTCAACACGACGGATTGCGTGGGTCATAGATTCCTTTGTATCATTGAAGTCATAGTTGTCGTCTGGAGCAGCCATATCAATCGTACGATTTGTCAGCTGTGTTCGGTCGGCAAGCATGTCGTAAAGATCTGTAAAGTCTTGATAGACCTCTTTCAACAAAAGTCTGTTCAGACCACTTTCCTCAAAATTGTTCTTCTTTGACTTGGCTTTAGGCGGCCATGCACCATATCGTTGCCGGTAGTGGGCGATAACGTGTTTCCTCATATTGAAAAAGGCCGTCTTCCAGGCTTTAAATCGTATCATCTTGGCCTCGACTGCCATCTGTGAGTTGGCAATGCCGGCGAACATTGACGGGAACTCGAAGTCCTCTAGCTTTGTTTGAATGGTTCGGATCCTACCTTCAAGATCAAGTGCTGCCCGCTCTAACCGGTTGCGAGTGATCGGAGATACCTGGGCGTATTTGGGAGAATTGAGACTCTTCACGTGGCTAAGTTTGCCAGCCCCGTGCACAAAACCTTCGTTGTACAATGACCACGATTTCATCTTCTCACCCAGCACGATTGCTTCGATTGTCTTTTCTCGACTAGCCCGAACATCTGCCAGTCGCAGTTCCTCACAGTACCTCGTGAAGCTGCTTGATACAACCTCACCAAAGGTAGACCCGTCCAGGTTTGAAAAGTCAAACCGTGACAGAATGCTGCTAATTCCAAGAAAGATTGAGTATAATGAAGACTGCCTCTGTGTAGCAACCAGTGCACCGCCAGCGAGGAACGCAAAAAAGTTCCGGTATAGAACAAGCAGCTCCATGTCATCTGAGGTGAAGCGACTGTTCGGAACCGACAAATCGGTCTCCAGCTCGAGCGGCATGTAGAGATGTTGCTCTTCGACTGCTTCGTCCTGGAAATCATACACCAGACGCACACTGGCAGAGCTGCCAGTGCTACTATTTGATCTACCCCTAGCGGAGCCTCGAGGTGATAGGTAGCCGTCGCGTTCGCTGATAGATAATTGTTGAGTAGCTGCGTTTAGGGCTCGCGAGTCCATTGAGAAACGATTGAGGTCCGGACTGGATCGACTGCTACTGCGAGATTTGTGGATCAAGCTCCTTGAGCTGGAGAACAACACTGAAGGTATTTTAAATGAAGGACCTCTCTTAGATTTAGGAGGAAAGAGGTGAATAAAGGTATCGGCTTTATCGTTCCACAATTCCGTTATCTGCAGTTTGTGTTAATACATTTGCCAGCAGGAGGTTTGCCCTGCATACCTTTTCACCACGGAAAATAGGCGACAAATCGTATGGTACATGCTCCTGCAATCCAGCAATCCATGCTTTTGGTTCCTGACTTCCCAGCTCATCTGGCCCATGACCCAGCTTTTTCGGAAGCCAACTGTGTCTCTTTGAAAGCTTGCTATCTCGAGATGCGGTCTGTGTTCTTGCGATGGGCGAGATCGCCCTTCCGGGAGGACCCATCGTGGTTGGAGTTGATGGACGACTTCTGCTGCCCTCTCGGCTGGCTGCTCGACTGCTAGGTTTGCTACGGCCAGAGCCATGGCTGCTTGCTGATCTTGGTTGGCCATAATTGACAAGCGCAGGAGGTGGTACAAGGGGAGAGAGCGGAGCGGTACTGATTGGAGGTGGCATTATTTGGGTATGGGAGTTGATCGGGGTATGCGCTCTGTGGCCCGCTATTTTTGAGAGAGAAGCAGATTTAGGTAATGATGCATTTGACCCCAACCCTGCGCCAGGGAAGTCGTGCGGTGAGCCGCGCAGGTGTGAAGAGGTGCTTGAACGTGATAAGACCGAGTCAGAGTCGTCCCGTGAAGTTCCAGAAGAGAAGAGCGTGGATATTTTCCTTGCGCTCTTATTCAAAGGAGTGACCATGATGGTTAGCAAATACTAGTAGGAGGATGACACTAGGGAGTCATCTGTTTGTGTTTCCTTGTACAACTGTTCCTTTCTGGCGGGATAGAGTAGGTTGACGCGTGGAGGGTGGGTTGCCTTAGGTGCTCGCTTCAACGGGATTCGACTTGAAACGTTATGACGATGGCGTACTGATACTTTTCATAGATATTGCCGCAGTGCTGGGTATTAATACTGCGGTTGTCCAAGACAGGGTGTTGGCAATCATAGCCAGCTCCTTCATAAGATGTCCAACGAAATTGTCATACCATCACCAATGGACAACCTAATTATTGATAGCAACAGGGATCGACGTTTGTGTAAGGGGTTTTCTGCTGACATAGCACACCAGAGTGTTTATGTAGGTAGTAAGGAAACGAAGGTAACAGCAAGGTTGCACCAATGTATGGGGATCGAGTCCCACATACCAAGAATTCAGGGATTCGGAACTACTTCGACTCTACCCGTTTTCCATAAACTATAACTATTGCCCGGGTAGCACACAGGCTCACCCTTTGATTTCTGGTTACGAATACTATCGTCTACCGCAGCAACGTGTTCAGGTGATTCCTCCCAGCCCCGCTCCTACAAATTTGCGACGGACTGATGACTAGGCATAACCAATCAACGTCATTGGACAAAGAGCTTACGCATTTGGGGGCGGGTGATTTTGAATGACCCTTGCTAAAAAGCCCTCCCACAATTAGGGGACTCGGGGCAGGCTAGTTACGGTCACTTGCAGTTATTCGGTGCCGCCGAAAGTGAGTTCTAGCGCAAGGTTAACCGCTCTGGTAATGATGTACAGATTTCGTTGATCTGATTCGATTATCTGGCTTCTCTAGCATCTTTTACCCCTATTTATCCTCATTTTCTGGGAGGGCATCGGTCAATGTCTATTTTGCAACAATCTTTAATTGCACACTGGAACTCATTTCTCAGCAGCACCGGATATTGGTTACCCCCCGGGGTCAAAGTATCTTACCAACGCCTTTTTTACATACACATCCCTGTCAGCAACCCTATCGCTATCTTGCACGAATTTTGTTCATCCTGCAAATTCTGCTCATTCTACGTGATCTGGATACTAATGGGCTTGATGTGCCTTCTGACATCTTAAGGAGCTGTTTCAGTCGATGCAGGCGAGATGTCAAGCAGTTATACTCCGTAGATGCCGATGGAATACAAAATCGATTTTAAGAGACCAGTCCTATTTGGGTCATTTTGTGGGCGTCTATACTCAATTCTGAATAGCACGCTTTGTACGGATACAAGCGTCTTTCGGCAAGCGGGGTAACAAAAACTCGGCCTGTAGCCGTACTAGTAGTATAAGGCTGTCGGTCAACATGCCGAGGCCCATATTGATTGGGCGCCCTCTCTACGTCAACATCCATCCAACCGTGTGGCCACCATCGATGCCAGCATCGGGTTCTGCTTTTCCCTGAGGTTCTGGTAGAGAGAACAGACAATTTGTGGTGCATTAACTGTACATGATGAGTTTGCGATCTAAGGCACTTGTCAATCTTCTCAATGGTTGGCCAAATCCGTCATTGCTACCTCCGGAATTGGTGAAGGCTGCATCTGGTGCCGTGCTGTCCGATGAGAGCAGGGCTCTGTCAACTCTCCAGTACGGCCCTGATCAAGGCTACGAGTCACTCAGGGACGAGGTCGCCCGTTGGCTGACAGCGTTTTACAAACCTCAAGATGCCATCCAAGCTGATCGCATATGTATCACTGGTGGTGCAAGTCAGAATCTGGCATGCATTCTTCAGACTTTTACGGATCCAATATATACACGTAACATTTGGATGGTAGCCCCGACTTACTATCTAGCATGTCGCATCTTTGAAGATTCTGGATTCGCTGGAAGGTTGAGGAGCGTTCCAGAGGATGAGGAAGGGATTGATCTAGATGCGCTGTCTAGACAGATTGCTCACAGCGAAGAGAAAGCGCGGGCAGAAGGCAATCTTGAGCCAGTACGGTGATCCCTCTGAATTCAGATTGTTTCGCATGTCACATATGCTAAATACTGCCCTGAAACAGAAATTGAAAGCGTCAAGACCATGGAGGAGAATTTACAGGCATGTCATTTATGCTGTTCCCACCTTTGCAAATCCGTCTGGCAGGATCATGACCATTGGTCGTCGAGAGCGCCTGGTCCGTATAGCAAGGAGGTTTGACGCTCTGGTTGTTACGGATGATGTTTACGACTTTCTACAATGGCCATCTTCATCACCTTCTACTTCTACTGAAGCCCGTTTTCCCGATCAAGCATATGTTCCACGGATAGTTGATGTGGACAGGTGGGTCCCCTGTGGCTATCACACAAGATAAAATTGACCATCCGGTAGGTATCTGGATGGCGGACCGGCTGAGACTTTCGGCAATGCGATTTCGAATGGAAGTTTCACCAAGATCGTGGCACCGGGATGTCGGACAGGCTGGGCGGAAGGGACTAAAGCTCTCGCCTACGGACTCTCACAAACGTAAGATTGCTAATCGCCTTGATCAGCATGTAATTTACAGTTTCAGGGGTTCTTCTCATTCCGGGGGTTGTCCTTCACAGCTTGTTGCATCGTACATTCATCAATTGTTGGCTTCCAACACCCTCCAGAAGCACATTCTCTGTACACTACAGCCTGCCTATTCTCGACGATATCACACCATGATGGCGGCAATTATCCAGCAGCTTCTTCCGTTAGGAGTTTCAACGCCTCAAGCAAATGCTGATGTGGCAGGAGGTTATTTCATATGGTTGAAGCTTCCAGAGCCACTAACAAGCAAGGTCATAACCAGAAAGGCTGCCGAGGAACAGGTCCTCAGTATTCCTGAAGGAAACGCGTTCCAAGTCCAAGGTGATGAAGGAAGTGGGTTATCATTCCAGAGCTACATCAGATTGTGTTTCGCGTACGAAAGCGAGGACAATCTGGTAGAAGGAGTGGAGCGGCTTGCTCGACTGATTAAAAGGGAGCTCGAATCTAGCCATCCCCATTGCAGTCTTGGTTCGGACACATAACACGTGCAAGGGCGGATCTAAGGAGATAACAATGTGCCATGTCATATGATGATAAAGCCAAAACAACTGCAAGATATTGATTTGACATACAACTACTCCCTTGTCTTGGTATGTGTAGAAAAATTAGTAGTTAATACCTTGTAAGCTTGGACTCATTTTGATGCCATGCCCTGGCAGCTAAGCTCAGATACATAGTAGAGAACCGACTGCGGGTGCACTGAGGCGGGTGTTTTGTCACCAAAATGCACTTCTTTCCCAAGCCGAAACCATGAGTTTGCCTATTATTATTAATTATACTAGTTAGAGCCCCCACACGTTCATACCTGCCAAATCTGCAGGTGGCATGGGGAAGTCAAACGTCACAAACTCGGACAAACCGTCACCAAAATTCAATCAACATCAAGTACTAGTACCGCAATCCATCCTTCAAGCCCTCTGCGCTTGCGCTTACTTCTACTTCATACGAATATAGGAGGGTCTCCCTGCTGCCTTCTGACCAGCTTTATGGCCAGCCTTTCCACCAACTACTTCCTTTCCTCACTTTCCTTCTTTTTTCATCCACGAAAGCTAGATTTTCCAGCCAGCCATGACCGCTCGACGTCCTTCTAGAATTTCAGGAGACATCCCAAATCATCCACAGCGAGATGAAGAGCCTCTCCAGAGGCTTTTTGCTATGGGCGATGACAGATGGGAGGACGGTGTCACTGGAAATCATCACGACTCCATGCATTCACAAACAATCCGCGTTGCACGAGACCTGCCGGACGAAACAGACATCCCGGTAGTACATCCTGCCCTTACAAATTATGGGCCAGATTCCGCAGCAGACTTCTTCAGGCAAGCTCGAGCATATCAACAACCTCCCACGCAAGGACCAGCCTCATCACATCTTGCTAAGCGCCGCTCACGCGGTCACAAATCCTGGCTGTCGGGACCTGGTAGGCTTTCAGAGGCGGCTTTGTCTACTACTGGGCAGTATGATACCTCCACTGAAGATGCAGATCTGCCAAATCCCTCTCAAGTTGAGAACAAGTTTCTGTCCGATTCCTTTGGTACGCCTTGGAGTACAAGAAAGCTCTGGCATCGCCCTAGAGAAGAGCTGGCTGGCAACAACGAAAACTCCGTGCCTTCACGAAGAAGGGCTCCCAAACGAGCTCGCCGGACAAGTATCCATAATGAAAGATACGGCGACGACAAACCTCAACCTCATGACAGTCCTCGCGGTGCTGCAGTCTTGCGAAGCATGCGTTTTAGGCAAGCTGAAATGCTCAACCAAGAGGATTACGATGAAGAGAGACCCAGTGATGGGGATGCTCTGGACATTTGGGCAGCGACAACAAACCCAGAGGCATACTCTCGTAGCAACGCGCTTGGTTCTGCCGATTTAACAAAGAGCTCAGTGCATAACTTTTTTCGAGTGACAAGAGAAGAGGATGTGCGTAAAAATGACAATTTGCCTGGCGTCCCTCACCTTCCACCCAACAGCGGCGATGACACGCCTTCCGCTGACCATCAATGGAGTCTACATCAAACCTCTCGTGCTCAACGAGCAAGGCCTGGCGTCGTTAGCAGACGATCTCGATTACCTTCTCCACCACATATGTCGCAGGCTTATCGTCGCCAGAGCTTGCGAGATCGTGCCATTCGCCCAGCACTTGAGCCAACCGATCACGAATACAGAGAATCTGATGGTAATGGAAATAGTAATGAAGATGACTTTGTTGATGGTCAAAGCTTTGCAGAGTTGAGTTCGAATATACCACGTTCGGATCAACGATATCTTGGGGAAAGTACTTCAAGCCATGACGACGCAGAACATCTAATGTCACCGAACTCGTTTGCCGAGCGAAAAAAATGGTGGAGGCGGCCAGCTTCTACAATGTCGGAGAGTGACCTTTTTGGCCCTCGTCAGTCCTTGTTCAGGCATGACCAAGTCAAAGGTGGGAGCCAAAGTTCAGACCTATTCCAGAGAAGCCGAGTGTTATCTACGGAGCGTAATCCAACACCAGACCTTGACGGAATAGAGGCAGTGATGGCAGGTAGCCCAGCCTTAAGAAGCTTATGCACTACTGATCATTGGCGCAGTCTGATAACACATTTGCCCTGGGCAACACTACGATTCTATCCGCTTCTAGTAAGATTCCCTGAAATTTCAAGGGCTTCTCTTGTGAGAAGCGTGTCCGTTAATACTTTGTGCTAGATTATGAGCCCACAGACTCGGCAAAATCACATCAGGAACCTTTTGTCTGCCGGCCAAGGGGTACAGGGTGTGGGTGGCCAGATATACCGACGGAGATTTATCTGGAGATTGCTAGATACCTGTCCAGAGAAGACGCGTTGAATCTTCGATTGGTCTGTCGTGATTTCAGCATTGCCATGATGGGAGCGGTGTTCGGTAGCGTGGTTGTGCCGTTTGGCAAAGCTATGTACGACATCAACGCGGCCAACTGGGAGCGCAGCCCACGTTCTGGCTCAATGTTCGCGAAGTATGGCTTGGCAATCCGGAAGTTTGGCATATCGTTCGAAGTGGATACAGGTAAAAAGGCCACTCAAGGATGATCAGCACTGATCAACTGACTGTACGCAGAAATGCTAGCCAGGGCTCAGACCAAGACGATCTCTGATGAGCAGTCGAGTTGGTGGGGAAAGTACTCGTGGCCGACTCCTGTATACCCACGGTTCAACCATCTGCATAAGCTTGAAAACCTTGCCGACAACATCTCGCTCCTCAAGTCCGCCATGGCACATCTGGGTAAAACCCATGAGCTGGGTCTTAGTATCGACAGCGGCCATGGGTGGCTGCATGGTCCAGACATATCTGATATGGCGCTCTTCCATGTTCGATGTGGCAAGCGAACAAGAGTGTTTGGGAAAATCCTTTCTGCTGGGGATAAGCGCAAACAGGCGATTCGTCTCCAGCTCTTTGAATATGCTCAGACAAGAACCCTGCACGAGTGCATGCAGATTGTTCAGAGATACGATAGACTCTTTACGTCTGATGAGTTGACGTTCCTACGATCTGTGACCGTTCGAGATCTGCAAAGCTTCCAAAATATCGTGAGCCAACCTGACTTTGACGGTCAAGCTCATACAGGTGGCGCCATCCCAAGCACCAATGCTACGGCCAATGCTGCTCCACACGCGAATGGTGGTCCGCCACCACCTGCAGGACCTCAGCCTCTGAACGGTGGTCTGAACGGTGGTCTGAATGCTGGAATGTTGAATCTCGGTGCTGCCTACCACCAAGTCCAGCAAACCATGTTCGGCCAGATTCACAACAACAATCCTCCCATGCATGCTAACCAAGCTCAGCACAATGCTCCTACTGTTCATCCGGCAGTCTTCCACACTGGCTTGTTAGCAACTCTTCCTATGCAATATAACCCTGCGTTGACGAATACGCTTCCTCCATCACATTTCGGTCAGCGGCATGCCGCCCACGAACGTTCTCGAAATCGAAATCATGCTGGTGTTGCGACATCGTCAAGGCCAGCACCGAGAAGTCAACCTCAATTTCCCATCATCATGAACGGTTACAATCTTTCTGCTGAAATTGGTGGATGGTGCCCCCTCATCCAGAAGAAAGTCGCTCCTCCAAGATCATTCCCGCTTCAACCTGGTTCTCTCACCGAGGCACAAGCGCAATGGCTCATGGAAACCGTGTGGGCTCAACGCGCGTTTCTGTCGGCCTACATCACATCCATTCTGGCCAACAAGGATTGCTTTGCTCAAGTGCACTCGTTGCACATTGCCAGAATTTCCTCTGGTCTTCTGTCTTCTCTTGAACAAAAAGAACTGTGGCAAGGCTTGCCGGGTCTGACAACATTGTCCGTGCTGGTCAGTCCGGACTGGCGGGCTGAGCATATTACTGGCGACCAGAACTTCAACTCGAGTATGCTGGTTTCGCCGGTTGACGCCAGCCTGCAGTTGTCGGCCTTCCTGAAAACCCACATCGCACCATTGGAGAAGCTCTCTAACTTGACCATCGGATTCATTGGTGGCGGAGAGCATGCAACCGGCATCATGGCTCGTAATCAGCATGTTCTTCCGGCACCCATTTCTCTGGCTCCTCGATTGTGGCTCTCCAACCACGTCAGCGAGCCAGATTTCTCTACCATCCTCACCTTCAGCCACATCAAACACCTCACAGTACAAAATGCTTGGCTCAGCCCTCTTATGCTTGAGGCCTTCATGATCAGATCACGCGACACCAGCCTTCGTACACTAACATTGAAGTCGCTGTCGCTAACCGCGACGCACAGTCAGCGGCTTGTGGCACCGCTTACCACTGCTACTGAATCACTTGAGCCAATTCATCCACCCTCCATGTGGCTACATGAATCTCTCCCTTCGACTCATTGCTGGCCGGCGATCATCGACCGTATCACACCAGGTGCCACGTTTCTCGAGCGAAAGTACGACGCCGGCATGTTTGGTGACCCTTATACCAATCCTCGACCTTCCCCTAGCTTCCGTGGCTTCGTCTCCCGCTTGGTCTTTGAATCTTGTGGCTATGTGCGCGTCAGTGGCGTCTCGATTCAGGAACTGAATCAAAATGACCTTGTCTTGCCGAATACCGATCCCATGGACGCTGGTCTGAAGGCCAGAGCCGCGGCGCTGGCGGAGAAAGGGGTAATGCTGAGTGATAAGAATCCGAATACCGGGGCGGATTGGCCTTTACTTGGGAAATTGACGCAGTGCATCCATCCGATTGAGAAGAGGGTGCTGGAACAGGCTTGGGGCATGAGATTTGGATGGGAAGACGATCTGGAACGATGGGCGGCAGTAGAGGATGGCTGTTTCGAGGGCGGAACGGGCAGATTCAGTGGAGTGATTATTGGTGAGGGTGGCAAGGGCATTGGCTTAGGTGCAGAGTGAATGGGAAGCATCAAGGGGAACGACATGATGAATACATGCTGATGCATTGGAGCTTGTCGCTTGTTGCTTGTTGCTCTCCACCCCTGTGTAATGTGAACGGGGCAGATGGCATGTGAGTTTGCAGATGAGCTCTTGGGCTTGGACTGTTAGGGTATTGCTTTGTTGTCTGTCTAATGGCGACACAATTGACCCCGGAACAGCTCCACCATTAATAATGATGATACCTGCATCTTCACGCGCCAACAGTGTCCATCGATGAGTAAATGTCACGAAAAATCTGAACAGCGAGGGCGCATCAGCGAAGTTCACATGCCACATTTTCTATATTGGTTGACCTGAGGTGCCGATGAAACCTCTATTGCTGCGAGTGTAGCTAGCATGCAGATATTGTTGTTACCCCGTTCTTGGGGGCTGGGGGGCCAATAATGGAGGTGAACATGTATGTATGTAGGGAGGTAGGAAGGGCAAGCAGAAAACCACAGTGTTAGTGACAGTGTCAGTATCAATATCAGTGTCAGCATCAATATCAGTGTCAGCGGCAGTGGCAGTGGCAGTTTCAGTGTCAGTATCAGTATCAGTATTATTATTATTCAATCGACCACCTGTCACACGAGCACCGAGGACCGCGTGGATCATTGGCATCTCACCCCGTCTCTCTCCAGGCTTGTTCTATCCCGCGGGCCCTGGCTTGAGCATGTTAGAGCAGTTGAAGCATGGCCGAGACGAACTCCGCCAGTCCGATGAAGCGGGTATCGCGCGCCTGTCTCCATTGCCGGGGCAGGAAAAGCAGGTGTGATCTGTAAGTTCAAAAGCCGAGCACCCATCCCATCGGTTCTCCCATCGGTTCTCCCATCGGTTCTCCCATCGGTTCAGCCATCGTGCTCTGCCAGCCACGGCGCAGCACTGACCTGCTTACAGCGATGCCGGTGGCCATCCGCCCTGCACGCGATGCCGAAAAGAAGGGCGAGAATGTGTGCTGGGGGGGTCGAACCGAGGGGGCAGTCGCATTCGCAAGAAGAACCGCAACGAGAACATGTCCACCCATGCAACCTCTCCCCAGAGCAATGCTCGAGAGCTCTCAGCATCGGCTACAGCCCAGTCGGCGCATCTTCCTCCTCGGCCTTCTCTCAACGCGCCTCAACAGTACCAAACGCCGCGGTCGGATAACACGGGCAATGTCGAGGCAGACGATGAATCGGTGTCCATAGTGGACAGCGCCCTCTCCGCGACAATACCTCGAAATCCTTCAGATGCCTGGCAGCTCCTGAAAGATGTGGCTACTCGGGCTCCGGACGAAGCGCGGCCCGTGCTGGGAGACGCAATTTCCAGAGCGGATCAGAATGGTCTCTCCCCTAATATTGCCAACGGTACAGGCTCCGTCAGCGGCGGCTTAGGCGGAATCGCCGCATACCGTCTCGTCCGAGAAGGATACCTATCCTCGGCGGTTGTGTCGAGCCTGGTCGCACGATTTGCTGAGCACTACCATCCCTATCTGCCGCTCGTTCCCCGGAAGTACTTTGATCCTTCTGCTCTCGACTCGTTCGCCGCCATGAACAAGCACCTCCTGACCGCTGTTCTTACCATTGCTTCCAAGGATCTGCTCGACGACTCCAATGTTCACCTTTGTTGCTCACGATATATGCACGACCTCATCTCCGGCATTGCCGCGGGGCATGACTGCGAAGTCGAGGCAGTGGAAGCGCTTTTGTTGTTGGCAGAGTGGGAGCCCCAAGGTCTTCGCGATCAGACCGAATCAGTGGGCAGAGGCGAGGAAGACCGTGCCGCATGGATGCATGTTGGCATAGCATTGCGGACCGGCTACTTTCTCGGGCTTGATCGGACCGCATTCAGGAGCGAAGCCGCTGAGGAAGCAAAGAACGACGGAAGAAAGCGACTGGCATGGGCCAGCTGCTACATCTCAGACAGGCTCATCTCCGTCCGCATCGGCAAAGCTTTCTGGTCGCGCGGGCCCGGTCCTATGACGGGCTTGTCGAGCCACGACTTCCCATCGCTTCAACGCATCAACCCGGGCGACGAAGACTATGCTCGCATCTTCCAGGCCACTCTTGACCTCACCCAGCTGTATTCCAATGTCCACGATGTGCTCTATTCGGGGATGCGCACCAGCGGACAGATGATGCTTATGGGCGACTACGTCAAATATGTTGACGAGTTCCGATCAGCTATTTCGCATTGGAATCGCATATGGGGTACCTTGATGTGCTCCACGCACATCAAGGTCACGCTGCAAATGTCGTATGACTACTTGAGGCTCTACACAAATGCTTTCGCCTTCCAGGCCGCTATCTCGCAGGCAATCTCCAACCGGCCCAAAGGGGATGAGAGGCCTTTGAGCGATCACCTCAAAGGCGTGTTCAGCAATATCGGATCCATGCCGGACGCACGCTTCATCTACGAGTCCCTGGCCGCGGCCAAGAGCTATCTTACAACGCTGAACTCCATGGTCGATCCAGAAAAGCACCTTCGATACATGCCACTTCGCTTCTATCTTTACGCCATCTACTCAGCCGTCTTCCTCTACAAAGCCAGGTCATACGATGTCATGATCCATTCCGAGGAACAGTCCGTCCGCGAAATGATCATCCACACCATGGACGTTCTGAGACGGGCCAGTCTCAGGCCCCAAGACGCCGGATCTCGGTATGCAAGACTTCTTGAGCTGCTGTGGCATCGACCACGTTCCAGCACGGTCACCGAAACACCGGCGAATGAGCGCGCTGAATCACAGCATTCGGGGTCTCTGACGGTGGATACGGGAGGGTACATGCAGTTCAGCCCGGCGAATGATTTCTCCTGGCTTGACCTCGAGGCTGTGGGCGACTACGTGTCGGGTGACCAGCTCGGAGGGGCCACGATGTTCGCCCCGATGGCAGCGTGTCAGGCCCAGTCGACAATCGCTCCTATGGTGCAGAACGGCGCGCAATGGCAGCAGCCAAGCGTCTACAATTGGCAATTCGACCTCAATGGGAACCTACTGTTTTGATGAGAACACAGTCAGACCTAACGCGGTTGCCCATCGGTAATCCTTTTCGGTGACAGGACAGGCTGCAGACGCCGAAGTTATCTTCTCCAGGACACGTGTTGGAGGATACGTTCAGATGCCGCTCGCCGCACTTCAAGCCTGGGTCTCGGTCTCCCCAAGCTCATGCTGGTTTCTGAAGATGGTGTTGGACAGAATTGGCGACGTCTTGAGTCCTCCGAGTGCCAAAGCTGCCATCTTCGAAGCCCCCCGTGTTTCTGGGCGTATGATCTGCAGCGATACAGATCGACAAACGAGATCTGGGGGCAGGCTTGCTTCTGATCACCGGCGCCTCAGGCGGGTAAGCAGTCCGTCTTCTTTGACGAGAATCCATCCGCCAATCGCCACCGTATCGGGGCCGGCCTGGCACAAGACCTCTACCCTCTACCCGCACGGCATGGCATGGCGTCCACCTCGCCTTCACCTACTCAACCCACATAGCCAAACTCGACGCCTTGGCAACCAGCCTCCACTCATCATCATCCTCCTCCTCTCCCACCTATCCCCCAAATAACCATAA
>NW_006913475.1:95130-107402 GCF_000464535.1 Endocarpon pusillum Z07020
GCAGGGCAGGGCAGGGCAGGGCAGGGCAGGGTGGCTCGGTCAATGATGGCGCGGGCCCGCGCATGATCGGGCGGACGGACAGGCATGAAATGATGATTCCGGATGAGGAGACGGTGGGGAGGTTGAGGCCAGCCCCGTCGAGGTGGCAGTCTGCCGGTGTGGTGACTGTGCTTTGTCGTACGGGACGGGATGGGATGGGGTATTTGACCGGCTGGCCGGAGGGTTGTGGGTTGAGGTGGGTTGAGGTGAGGTGAGGGGGTTTGGTAAATTTGGATTTAGGAGTTTGTGGTGGTGATTTGGAAATGGTATCTCGGCTTGGATCCCGGGAGGTGTGTGTAGGTGTGTGTATGTGTGTATAACAGAAACGGGGCCGGAAACAATGCAATGAACGTGCCTTTTATCCTCTATGGATACAGATGCTTTCGCTCCAACCCAACCTCCAAACTCTAAAACTCTAACTATGCTAAACCCAAACCCAAACTCGAACCGATGCCTTCTGGTAGGCTATGCTAAGGCCAAACACACACACACACACACTCTCTCTCTCTCTGTCATACACACATAGATATACATAGCGAGTCTCTATAATTCCTTCTTCAAAAAATGCTCCGGCTTATGCGTCGTCTCGTAATCGACATGCACGTAGGCCCTCTCGACGTCCGGCAGCGACTCGAGCTTCATCTGCAGCTCCTCGGCGATGTCGTGCGTCGCGCGCAGCGTCTCGTCGGGATCCATCACCACATCGACCTCGACCACGAGTCGGGGCCCGCTGTGCCACGCGCGCACCGTGTCGATGGCGATGACGTGCGGCGAGTGCGTCATGCTGATGTAGGTGATGAGCTGCTGGGTCTCGGTGTCGGCGGTGACGCCGATGAGGAGCTGGAACTCCTTGTACGCGGTGCGGAGCCAGAGGATGGTGATGAGCAACGAGAGAATGATGGCGCCCATGGGGTCGATCCACCAGCGGAGCTGGGAGCCGCCGACGCTGGTGAGGATGCCGAGGCCGTTGATCAGGAGGTCGTTGCGGTGGTCTTCCCAGAGGATGCGGATCTGCGAGTATTGGTTGCGGAGCGCCCAGCAGTAGAGGAACAGGGTCAGTTTGGTGACGAAGGCGATGGACACGGCGATGATGGAGGGGAGGTGGAAGCTGTTGGTCTGGGCGGGCTTGCCGCCGACCAGATCGCGCAGGGAGAAGGCGATGAGGATGAAGGAGACGGCGGTCATGAGGAAGCAGAAGACGATGTTGCCGGCGGTTTCGATGCGCGCCTTGCCGGCGGGGAACTTGCGCGCGTCGACTTTCGACACCGCCTGGTTGCAGAGCAGGAGGGTCAGGTTGGACGCCGGGTCGAAGATGGCGTCGGCCATGGTGGTGAAGAGAGACAGCGAGCCGGAAGCCACGGCGCCGTAGACCTGAAGGATGGCGAGCACAACATTGGCGGCGAAGGACCCATAGACAGCAATCTGGTACCGGAGATGGTTGGCAGTGTTGACTTCTCGTGCCTGACGGACGTGCTCGTCGACGGGTGTCAGGAGCCTTTCGATGTTCTCGTTTTGAGCCTCATAGAAGCCCTGGAGCTTGTTGGGAGCTTGCTGACCAGTAAAGATAAGTGGGTTGAAGATATCTCGCTTGCGGCTCGTATTGGCCGAGATCAATTGGATCTCGGACGGTGTCTTGATCCTTAAAGATAAGCGGAAAGGATCGTTCTCGTGAGTATAGGGTGGAGACGGCTGTCGTTCGGTATCGGCGCTCGCCATGGTTCTTTGACGTGACAGCCCCTCTTCTCCCTCTACAGCAGAAGATGTCGCAGAGCCATGACGCAGGTGAGAGCGAGGGATCGGGGTATGTGTGCTCTCGCGCGCGGAATACTTGTGGAAAGGTGAAGGATGCATGGTTAATGTATGCTCGGGATTTGGTTGTGTGGCCATGATTGGGGCAGCGGCGAAGGTGTGTTTGCTTGCTATGGCGACCCAGTTATCGTGAACATCTCTGCTAGATCCGGGTAACGAAGGACCTGGCTTGCACACAAGTAAAAGACAATCCTCAGTCCGATGGGTGGATGTTGAGCGGATCCAGAGCAGATTCCCAGAATTTCCAGATTCCCACGCTGCGGAGATCAATCCGGTCTTGTGTCTTTTGTTGAATCGTGAGATGCTAGCAACAATGGGGAAGCTCAAGATGACGCCATAGTAGTTGTACATCTTCCTTTGTCTTATCTCTTGGCATCAAATGCTTAAACCTGGCCTTAACTACTAAGTCCCCCACCCGGCTAATGAGACACCCCTGGTAATGAGACACCCCACTCAATCGGCATACCCACCACATTCAACGCGCATTATCTCCACCAACTGGTCAGATATGGACTCCCCATTCGAAACTCGCATTGCTGAGGCCCTAACTGAGCTATCTACTGATCCAAACGCGTCATTACGCGCAGTAGCCAAGAAATTTAGCCTATCTGCAGAAACCCTCCGCCGCCGCCAAAATGGGGGCATTGGGAAGCAAATAGCTCGCAATTCACAGCAGCTATTGAGTCCTGAACAGGAGCAAGAGTTGGTACAATGGATACTCCATTTAGAAATGGAAGGGCATGCCCCTACCCACAATACCGTACGAGCAATGGCCTCTCGTATTTCGCAAGAATCTGGCGCCTCTGGACGCATAGGGCATCATTGGCTACAGCGCTTTTTGACGCGTCAACCAGCTATTCGGTCCAAACTGGGTAGGAAGATAGAGGTCCTACGAATCGAAAACACGAAAGCAGATAGCTTAAGGACCTTTTTTGAGCTATTCCGACGCGTACGCAAAGAATACAAGGTTGCAGATGAAGATATCTGGAATATGGATGAAACTGGACTGGCCCTGGGCAGCTCTGCCCATCAACAAGTACTAGGTCGTTCTGCTACCTCTCGTACATACAAAAAGAGCCCTGAAAACCGCGAATGGGTATCTACTGTTGAGACAATATCTGCTGCAGGAAGATCAATTCCATGCCTTGTGATTTTCAAGGGCAAAAACATACAGAGTTCGTGGTTTGAGGCTTATTCTGTTCCTGATTGGCATTATACTACATCAGAAAGAGGCTGGACCTCTAATGATATAAGCAAGAGATGGTTACAACAGATTTTCATCCCTTATACGCAGCCCAAGATTACTGGCGCCAACAGAATTCTGCTAATGGATAACCAGGGTAGCCATATACCAACTGATTTCATGTGGATTTGTTTCCAAAACAACATTCGATTGCTCTATATGCCTGCGCATTCAAGCCATGTTCTACAGCCTCTTGATTTGGCTGTATTTTCGCGTCTCAAATCGTCATATAGAGCGCAGATTGAGAAGTTGGCTAAATATGAGAATGCTGCACCAATCAAGAAAATCCGCTTCGTCAAATACTACAACCAAGCAAGGCAGGATGCTCTAAAAGAGATCTATATCAGAGCAGGCTGGCGAGGAACTGGTTTGATACCTTGGAATCCACAAAAGGTACTAAAATCCAGTCAAATCTCACAGGATTCTTGTACGCTAAAGACACCCAAAAAGCGTCCACATAGCGCTATTGATGATACTCTAGAGGTACTCAAGACCCCGGAGAATCGACGCCAGCTTGTTTTAAGTCAAAATAGACTATTACAGACGCAGAAATGCTCTCAGAAAGTGCGCATTTTGTTTGAAAAAACAGCTAAGGCTTTTGATCAATTTCATGTGGCTAATGTACGCAATCTGGACCTAATAAACGCACAGGCCACTAAATTAGATGAGATCAATACAAAGAAGCAAAAAGTAGCTGTTACAGATAGCAATGAGATGTTTGCCAACATTGAGAGCATTATGGCAGCGCAGGAGGAGCAGGCCAGGCGTCAGAAGCTGACAGAGGCCCGGGATTTGGCTGCGGAGGCCCGTAAAACGGCTAATAAGGTGATCAATATGACAATTGATCAGATGACCACTGTATTTAGTCAATTTGAAGCAGTAGAATAGCAAGGATAGCTATAATGTGGTGGGTATGCGAATTGAGTGGGGTGTCTCATTACCAGGGGTGTCTCATTAGCCGGGTGGGGGACTTAGTAGTAGTGATCTCATCCATCATCCATCAACTTCTACAAATGGCGATGTGCTGTAGCTTGCTTCATGGTCACTTCTATGTGGACAACATGAAGGAGCTTTGGTCCAGAGGCGTATAATGACGAAGCATCCTCTCCAACTTGCTCTATCTACTTTCATCCATTTGCTGAGCGGCCTGCGCAGTCGCACCATCTTTGTCTTCATCAGAGTTTACCGTACCCCTTCAGTCATTAAAATCTTCAGCATCTATCTCAGGTGTCGAAGACGAGCGTCTCTAACCACCAGTAGGCAACTTCTCGATCGCTAATAGTTCACTGATCCTCAAAAGCCTCGCGCGTCGTTTTAGTGTAATCAGTTCCACGCTGCCAAAAGATCTGATCCCTCTGTTGACTGTGCTATGCCTTGTGTTCCTATTAGACCAAGAATTTGCCACATAAACTGTGCTCTTTCGTGACAATGGTCTCTGCTCGCTTGAGCCTGTTGTAAAAGGCTCATGCTGATATTGTGGCGCTACAAAGGAAGGAGTGAGGCGGTGTAGCTGCCGGATACCACTATAAGCCCATCCAGATCCTGCTTCAACACTCAGCAGATTGCGTAGTCAGTTTCTTAGAGAGGCCCTTCGGCCGTTGTTGAGTCGGGGTAGTGTCATCAATGGTGGAATGTATTGACCATGATAGGTGCTTGGAAAGCAAATAATATTTCGAAGACGGAGTGTGAAGAGCGAGCAGGGAACATAGCAGAAGTTTTTGCAGAACATGATAGATACGAAAACAAGTAGCATCATCAGATCTGCGACCACTGGTAGAGGGACTTGGATGAAGCAATGCGCAGGATTCTTTCATTGATATGAACATTGTCCAGCACGAGAGCGCTGCAACTCCCAATTGTGGAATTGGACTCGGTAGTCTGTTATGCTGCGCTTGTCATTGGCCCGCATACTGGATAACCTCCATCCATCAAGGTATCTGAAACATCTTCAACAGCTAAAGCAGCGCTTATGAACTAGTGATGGCTCTTCGAACTCTCTGCCCTTTTTGTCTTGCATTTAATCGTCCTTCCTTCTTTGTGAGCGCATCCTCAGCACCTTTCTTCACGGTTTCCTCTCCCTCGGTCAAGATCATTTCAATGTGGCATGGGTTGCTCATGTAGGGGTTGATTCTACCATGAGCTCTGTAAGTTCGTCGTCGTTGCTTTGGGGCTTGGTTGACTTGAATGTGCTTGACGATCAGATTGCTAGTATCGAGGCCCTTGGTGTCGGCATTTGCTTCAGCGTTCTTGAGGAGCGACAGAAGGAATTCGGCAGATTTGACTGGATGACGTGCGCGAGAGACACCGAATTGTTTTCCTGTAAGCAGAAGCCTGTCAGCCTTGAGATTCAGATATAAACTGCTACGGAGAGCTGTATTCCCATCAACAGCCCCATACAAGTGCTCAGACTCTGCATAGTATCCATGTCTGTGAACCAAGTAGTGTGCTGTATATAAACTCCACGGACTCACCCTGTGCACTTCGCCCGGTTCCACCAGCATATCGTCTCATTGGCACGGCTTCCCTCAACTCCTGAACATTTTCGAGGTATTTCACAGCACGTTCCAACTTCCAGCCATTGATTGCTTGCGCGGTCTCCCGGGTGTTTTTGAAACTGACGCGCAGGTAAGAGCCTCGACTTCGAGCCGATTTACCGTTCTCGATCTGCTGAGCAGCGTAGCGGACCTTAGGGCACAAAGGTGGTTAGCAAGTGTCAGAGCGGAGGAGCACTTGGGGCACGGCAATAGAGAAAGCTGTTAGTATCATGCTAGACTTACCATTTCGAAGGATCTATGAGAAAGTTGTCACGGTCTTCGGAATTCGTGTCAACATAGACCGCAGTCAAGTTTGGTGGGCTAGGATGTGCATTTTCGGAGTACAATCCGCTAGCTCAGAAGAGGCAACTTTTGCCCTTGCCCTAAACTCATATTGAGTTTCGATCTTGGCTTGAGACGAGGCTGGGCGGGATTGATCTTTGAAGCTCAGGCGGGCCTCCCCTGTGTGGGGGCTTTGAATCGCCTCGATTGATCTGCCACTCCAGCCATCTATGACTATAATCCCGAATCTACTCTGTAGCTATTCACGTATGTACAATAGCACCAGGCATCTTCCTTAAGCTCAACTACTGGTACTTCTACAAGTGCCCCTTTCTACCACCCATCTTTCCTTTCTGTTCGGGTATCGGCGTGAGAAGCTTTCCTTTATCTACCCCACTCTCCAAATTCATCAGCACTAAAAGCTCCATATCTCGCTGCGTCTCGTAGGTGTTGGTGCCGATGTGAGGCAGCAGGACAACCTTCGGGTTCTTCAGCAACCCGTCCTCCACCGCTGGCTCATTTTCGAAAACATCTAATCCAGCTGACGCGACTTTTCCGGACTCGATCGCATCAACAAGGTCTTTTTCGTTTATCAAAGCTCCTCTTGCAGTATTGACAATCACAACGCCGTCTTTCATTTTCTTGATTTCCGAGGCTGAGATTATGTGGCGTGTCTTTGCATTCAAGGACAAATTGAGGCTTAGCACGTCAGATTGTACGAGAAGGTCTTCAAACGAAAGGTAGGTAGCGTCGTTCTCCAGATCAGGGGGCAAACGTGAACGGTTGTGGTATGCGATACTCATACCAAAGGCACGAGCTCGCTTCGCCATTGCCTGTTGTTCGTTAGAGAGAGGCACCTCAGATGCTGCTACATGCTCACCCTGCCAATCCCACCCATCCCCAGGATACCAAGCGTCTTTCCTTTTGGATCATGACCAAGTGGCGATTCTCCTCTCCACTTACCGTCTCGAATGGCCGTCAGGGGTATTGTGATCTGTCGCAATGCGCCGAGCATCAAGAAGATGGCCACGTCTGCCGTGGCGTCGTCCACGGCAATCGGTGTGCTTGATATTGCGATCCCTAAATATATAAGCATGCTGATGTTGCAGGACTTGGCCTTTTTGTCCCACCTCTTCGAGTACAAGCGTCAACGTCAATGTTATCATAGCCTGCTCCGTTGTGACAGATGTACTTCAATGACGCTGGCAGTAGCGATACCACTTCACTATCGAAAGGTCCGGTAATCTGCGCAAGACGTATCAGCCATCGTCTTTGCTTGACCTTCTTCTGCCATGGTCTTACAGCCACAGAAGTATTCGACCTGTAAAGCCCGACCACATCATCATACTCGCCGTCTCGAAGCCTCTTCAAAAAGTCATCTCTTGAACCGTCAACAAATTCCTGGGCGCTCTATAAGCTATTGACACAGTATAGATGTTGTTCTTTCTACCTTGAGAATGTACTTCGAGGACCAGGCTTTCCACTCTTTCTCAGCATGAGTCAACCCACCAATCAGAAGGACTGTGTTTTTCGACATGCTTGATTGATCGACGCTGAATGAGATTGATCAGCTTCTCGAGAAAGCCGAAAGTCCTGCAAACTGTTTGTTATCAGGGAGATTACATTGCCAGCCGTGTGATTTCTGCAACATATGATATGCCACTTCACTAACAACCATCTACTCCGTACTTCACATCGAATTATATCCAGGACCCGGCATTCCACCCCGCACGAGGACTTCTTGTATCGGCATATGATCCAAAAGCCGTCAGAAACCCCGCACGCACAATGTCCCTCCATTTTTAGACTAGTCAGGTACATGATATCGCATGTATGCCGCCGGCATTTTCCTTTCTGCTTAATTCAGTATTGATGAATCTGGTTAGCCTTGAGAACAATGCCGGACCTTTTATGCCTGATAATTTACTAAGCGACATGTGGTGCTGCAGACTTTCTATATGTTTTGCGGAATCTCCTACTAGAGTACCTTTCTTGCTTCGATATCATTTGTAACACAATTCTTCACCAAAGTCGCAGTATAGGAACCCGGACTGGCCTCGTTTTTTGCCTTTTTGTACTCTAGCCAGGTTATCGTCAGCATGTTGTATGATGGCCGACCCATCTACGGTATCAAAGGCTTTGGTGCTCCACGGGCCAAAAGACCTTCGACTGGTCTGTTGCCAAGTCCCATATAACATTGACGTTTTTGTTCCATTTCCTTCGTTTCCAAACGTGATGAAGACATATTCGTTAGGTCTTGGAATGTGGATGTCCGTAAACGAGATTTTGACTGACATACTTGCTAGGAAACGAGGAAGCTACCAACGTTAGATGCTCAAGAAGTCCAAGTCTCTATTCGGGCAACTGGCGTGTGCGGGTCTGACCTGCACTATTATGTTCATGGGCGGAACGGCAACTTTCAGCTTCGAGCACCACTGGTACTCGGCCATGGATCATCTGGCGCCGTCACAGCGATCTCAAATGTTGCAACAAATGGCTATACATTTGAGCCAGCAAAGCCAATGTCAAAAATGTCAGTAGGTGTTGGAGATAGGGTAGCCCTTGAAGTAGGCTTATCGTGCCGTGTCTGTCATCTTTGTGCAACCGGTCGCTATAATCTATGTTCTCACTTATCTTTTAAATCCTCCGCAAAGACTTTTCCTCACACCGATGGTACCCTGCAAACCAACATCACTTATCCTGCAGCAATGTGCCACCGCCTGCCCGAGTCCGTCACATTCGGAATGGGCGCTCTTGTAGAACCACTTGCAGTATCACTCCATGCCATCAAAAGGTCAATCAGTGGTCGTAGTGGGACTGGTGGTCCATTGCCCGGGTCAAGCGCATTCGTCTTGGGAGCCGGTACAATTGGCATGCTCACCGCAACCGCTCTTTCTGTGATGGGTGTAGCTGAGATAGTGATCGCAGATATTGACATCAAACGGCTAGCAATAGCGGCGAGATTAGGTGGTGGAAGGTACAAACTGCAGACAAATCTTCTGCCACGAGAGTCACCAGCGGAGAATATAATAGAAGCATTTAGACCATGCACAGTCATTAGCCGAAGAACTGAAAACAGCCTTTGGGTTACCGAATGGCTTCTCTCGCGTCTTCGAGTGCACAGGAATGCAAACATGTGTCCAGATGGGCATCTTCGCCGCAGCCACCCGTGGGAAATTAGTCTGGGGTCGGGATGGGCACACCCACTCAGGCCTTACCACTCGCGGCCGCTGCGCTGCGAGAAGTGGACATCATCGGCGTCTTCAGGTATGCCAACTGCTAACCCGCTGCGATTTCACTTTTCGCAGCAGGCAAGCTGGATGGCGTAGCAGAGGCACTGGTAACCCACCGAGTACCGCTAGCGGAAGGCCAAAGGGCATTCAGAATTGTTGCGAATCAGACAAGAGATGGAGAGGATGAAGGCAGAGTAGCTGTGAAGGTGGTGGTCGTTTCGTGACCTGTTCTTGCAGAGGCAGATTATGTTTTTCGGCTTCTCATTCAGGGCGCTTCCACTTCGCCCGCCTCCGGCTAGCCCATCTCTCCTTGGTGGCAGCACCCAAGAGTTGGACCAAGCCCTGAACCCCATATTGGCGCTGTCAAACTATGCAGCTATCCGCCGCCGCCGCAGCATAACGTCAGAGCCACTCATCTTGAGCATGCTGGCTAGGCTGCTGTGCTGACCAGGCTTTCGAAAGAGCATGAGGTCAGGGAAATGATGGGCAGGGTGGCGGAAGGGAATAGATTGAGATGGGAAGGCCATCTGAGAGGGTGAAAGATGTGACGGACGGGACGGGCCCCTTAGAAAGGAATGGTCAGGTCGGTACGATTTGAGAGGATATTGGAAGCGTAGAGGGATCGGCTACCCGAATTGAGAATGCTGGAGGCCTTTTAGGGATGATATGGATGGCTCAACAGGCATCCGACAATGCTGAACGGGCGGGTTTCTTCCGCGTCATCTCATCTCCAACCTCCAAGCTAGATGGTTCCAAATGAAGCACAGCTTATCCACACCCTCTAGGTATGCACATCGACCAAGCAATATGGCAGTTCATTCTCTCCTAATATCACAGTCCCTCTCGTTACTGTATATATTCCCAGTCGCTTTTTGAGCTACGCTCTTTTGAACACAATACTTTCTATCCTTGCGTAATACCTGTCTTAAATCTACATCAGCGCTATATTGTAAGTATAGTATAAGGAGTTTCGTACCTTGGCCCACCGTAACACACAGACTTGAAATCTATCATTAGAGCAAAACCTGCATACTCAATCAGGAGGGCAATTTCTCATACGGTGTTCTTCAAGTAGTATTGTCTGTCCTGAGAATGCAACCGAAAGGGAAACGGTATATTTGGATTAGCACTGTAGCGAAGTACGAGCTATACCTGGCCAGGTTCTGCCATCGCATTTACGGGTGTATTGAAGCATAGAATAACTAAGATGAAGAGCCACTGCATACTAGTAGTTATAGAAAGTATGCTCTAGTAATGCGAGGGTAACGCCAAGGAATTGCAACACTTTCGTAATGCACAGTATGCATTGCATAATTGTTGCGAATTCCTTGGCGGGACCCTCGATGCTGGCGCCGCGGGGCAAAATTGCGGTGTGGGCAGAGGATGGCCATTTACCACCTAATTATCGTAGTAGAATGCCCAAAATTGCCCTGATAATAAAATTGATTTTCTTGTGACCTTGTTGCAGAAATTTTGAAATAAAAAATCATAATGTTAAATTGCGAGAAGCGTTTGAACACTAAGAGAGCTTTATAGCGTCTTAATAATATAAATAGAGATTTCTTGTTAGCCTTTATACAGTTAATAAGAGTATAGAAGATGATTTTGAGAGTTAAAAAAAATCTAATATCTTAAGACTTTAAGAGATTTTCTAAAAAAAGTTTTTTAAAGTTAACAAAATTAATAAAGTTAATAAGACATAAAAAAACTATACTAATAACTATAGCTTATTTCTTTATATTATTAAAAAGATATATTAATTATTTTATCTTTTTTAAAATTTTAAATTTTAAATTAAAAAAAATATGTTGAAACCTACGACTAATACAGTCGTGGGTTGAGCATGCGAGTAGTAGGCGCAGGTATACTACTAGCCTGCAGGAATTTGGCTGTACATGTACAGCCAAATTCCTAAAGCGGCCTAGCGCTATATTAGTAGTCACGTGCCCTAATTTCCTGTGCCTTAGCACAGGAAATCCCTATTAGGCCATTACTGGATAGATCTAGATAGAATTAGATGGGCAAGGACAGGACCACAACAGGTGAACAGTATCCTCCTGCAAGGCGGTACTTCAACAGGTTATAAGCCTGGCTATACGTACGGCAGAATAGGTTAAGCCATTATGGCTCTATCTTCCTTCGGCTAACTGCTAACCGCCTCTTGCCTGGAACAAGAGCTGTTCACTAACTCTAGTACCGCCTATCTGCTTGTGAGCTACGAAAAGCTTTAGTCCCGTCTAATTAGGATCTTTGGACGCTTAGTGATAGAGTTACTCTTGCTAACAAAGTGTCTGTGGCTTGTTTAAGTCTAATTAACTTAAAAAGTAATAAGAGAGACCTTAAAAAAGTCTTTTGTGTTAAGAATGCATGCCGATCAGCAGACTATTAGTCTGCACTATTTGGCTGTACATGTACAGCCAAATATGTTGTAATACCGCCTTGCAGGAGGATACTATTCACCTGTTGTGGTCCTGTTCTTGCCTGTCTAAATCTATCTAGATCTGATAGTACTGCCCTTTTTAAGTACAAGGGTGAGCTTATTAATCAGGGGCAATAAGCGTGGAGCTAGTCTTTATCGATCTAGATCAACAAGCCTATCAACATGGCGCTAGGCCGCTTTAGGAAGTTGGCTGTACATGTACAGCTAATTTCCCAGCGCTAGCCACACAGGCTAGTAGTGCACCTGCGCCTGCTACTCACATGCTCAACCCGCGGCCGTATTAGCTGTAGGTTTCGACACTCCTACTCGGGCGTGTGGTTAAATAAGTGACTATAACGCAAATACACAAGAAACAAAAAGATATCACTATCCTATATCCTCTTACAGTGTTTACTCAAAGAGGTGAACATGGCACAAGTGACGCAGAACCTGCTGCAGAAAGTGAAAGAACAAGATAACGTATAATGACGCTAGAGAAGTAAACTAGTGAACAAAACTAATTGTAACACATCTCAGAAGACAAAAACTAAGGAGGCAGAGGGCAGAAACAGTGGTGGCTATCAACATGACAAATATAGAGCTGTAAGGTGTGCTTTAAGGATACTTTCTTTAGGAACGTAAAGGCAAATAGTAAAAAGGGTATTATAACTCTTTAAGAATGTTATTAGCAGAGGCAGAGGATAATAGCCTAA
>NW_006913476.1:0-766 GCF_000464535.1 Endocarpon pusillum Z07020
AATAAAAATTAAAGATAATACTCTGCTCTAATATATTATAAAGAAGACAAAGTATAACTAAATACTAGAAATATTTATATATAATAACTTTATAAGAAACTAGATAATAAATAGATTAGCTTATTTAAGATTAAATATATTATAAGGTTTATAGCTTATAAATTAACCTTATTTATATCCTTAAAAATATTTCTTATTTTCTATATTATCTTATTAAGACTATATTACATAGATATTCTCTTAAGGCTTATAATAAGTAATAATATATCTGATAAAACAGAATAGGAAGTTAAAATTATTCTAGAAGTAAGAAGAGCCTGTAGAAGAAGGCCATTTTAGTTCCTAGTCAAATAGACTAGTTTTAACAAAATAACTTAGGAACCTGCAACCCACCTTCTCCATACCCCTGAGATTGTCTAAGAGTTCTATAAGCGCCACAGCCATGCCCTGAGATGCCCTAAGTACCCAGTTCCCTGTCTAAAACGCTATATATGATTTGCGCTCCTAAGAGCTTACGCATAGAGAGGGGGTGATGTTACAAACCCTGCCTAACTATATAAAGAGCTATAGAGTAAATGATGATTAAAGAGACAATATACTTAAAGTGAGCTCCAGGGGCTTTATATAACTGCAGAAAGGAGTTAATAAAGAAGAACAGTAAAGTCAGATAACTTAAGAGCGTATTGCCTGTGAGTCGCATGCGACCAGAGAGAATTGGGCTAGCAGGTTAGTCTGAAGGATGAAGCGAATAGCCTGGGTCGCTCCT
>NW_006913476.1:827-4121 GCF_000464535.1 Endocarpon pusillum Z07020
AAATATACTTAAAGTGAGCTCCAGGGGCTTTATATAACTGCAGAAAGGAGTTAATAAAGAAGAACAGTAAAGTCAGATAACTTAAGAGCGTATTGCCTGTGAGTCGCATGCGACCAGAGAGAATTGGGCTAGCAGGTTAGTCTGAAGGATGAAGCGAATAGCCTGGGTCGCTCCTTTATAGTTATTAAGGAGCTTCCGTATATTAAAGAATAGGTGGTCACTTAAGACGCGTCTCCGGAGCTGAGACTATATAAGGCAGGAGAGGAGGACGTGCTGCACTGTTATAGTCCCTAACCCGCACCCGCACTAAGGGCTAGGCATAGAGGGTACTTAGCGTTTAAAGAGGAAGGCATTAAATCTGATTACTCTAGTCTTAAGCTAGATTATCGATTACTCTAGTCCTAAGCTAAGTTAGCAGGGCACTATATGCTTTTGGTTAGCTAGCATAAAGCCTGTGATTCGCAAGAGAAATGCAGGGGGAGAGCTTAGTAATTCTGTAGATTTGCACTCTGTTTTCCTAGGACTAGTCCTAGCGCTCCTAGACTCTTCTTTTTGTAATCCTTTTAATTATAGAAAGAAAGCAAGTTATAAGCTCTTAGAAGGGGCTTATAGCCCTTACTACTTTATTAGTGTAATTATCTATTATTTTGTTGCCCCTAATCCCTTTATATCTAGATAGCCATTATAATTTAGTTAAGATTTCCTTCTGCCTAAGCTCCTTAATAACTAAA
Organism: Endocarpon pusillum Z07020; assembly: GCF_000464535.1. NCBI lineage: Eukaryota > Fungi > Ascomycota > Eurotiomycetes > Verrucariales > Verrucariaceae > Endocarpon > Endocarpon pusillum. The sequence goes on from NW_006913476.1 coordinate 1,559, forward strand.
TAAATGTCTTTAAAGAGTAATTAAGAGTAAGTTAGGTTACTTCTTAAGAGAAACTATAGGGTTGCCTAACTATTAGAATAAATAGTAGCTATATAATTAGATAAAGAGGAATTAGAACAGATTAAGAAGAGCCTAAGCGTAAGAAGAATACTAATAAGTTCTTTATAAAATACTTATATATTACTAATAGTGCCTAAGGCGCAGAAAAGGTATGTAGTTACACTTATAGCTGTGGCTAAGATCTTATTATTCTGACTACTGCTATTATAATATATACGTATAAATAGCGTATATAAGTCGCATATATACTGCCGGGTTATTATCTCTTTTAAAGAGGCAATTTTGATGTTAAGAGGGACGCGCTATAAGGGATTAGTGCCTAGATTCCTTATCTTAAGATAGGATAGACTACCTGTATAGCTTTCTATCTATTCTTTTAATAAGTAAAAAAGGGTAATAAAGGGCTTAGTCTGCCTGCCTTTACTGCCTTAACCTTATTAATAGATGTAGCTTGCTATGGTTTTAATTACGTTATAAAGGTCTGTTACTAATATATAGCAAGTTAAGTTAGCTATAAACATCTCTATATAAAGGTGTATTAAAGGAATAAACGTTTTAACCTTAAGCGCCTATATAATAGTAGCTTTATAGGCTTCTATAATAGCCTAAAGGTAACGTCCTTAGATAGCTTATAATTTATTTTTAATATCCTTTTTATGCTCTATTATACCCTTTAGGGCGTACTAGGCGCTATAGCTATAAAGTAGCGCTAGTCAAGTAGCTAACATGTATACCTAGAGCCTTAAGGAGACAGAAGAGCCTTAGGTAGAGCTAGATAGTATTTTTAAGGCGCTTAAGTAGTAAATTATCTATGCTTTAACTATACAAAGATAAGGTTTCTACTATAATGCTAGATTAAGCTAGACTTTAAGCACCTTAATATCTAACTTAGGATTAAGACTTATATTTATAAAGAGTAATAATAATTTAGTTAATATATTAAATCTCTTAAGTATATAAAAGAAGTAAATTAGGTTATATTTAGACAAATTAAAGGAGGACCTGTAGCAGGTCACTTATGACTTATATATAAGGTATATATATTTAAGGTTTCTATAATTCTGCTTTATGCTTAAACTATATATAAGAATATTAATATTATTAATAAAGTCTATAGCGCTTATATAAAGTGATACGTTCTTGTATATATTAAAGAGGTTAGCATTATAAAATAAGTAAAGGATTAAAGAGATGTAAGAGCCTTATAAGATGCCTGTAAATATTCTATTACTTTCTAATATAAATTAGTTAAGACAGACCTTAGTTTCCTTATTTTAAAGGAAGTCCTTAACCTAGTTAGTAATCTTTAAGGGAATTCGTCTCTTTTGAAGATTATAAATAAGTCTTTTGTAAGAAATGTAATTAAAGGTACTAGAGATATTAAGGCTAAGTAATAAAGCTACCTTATAGCATTTAACCCTTTATATAATGTGGATTTTATTAGTAATTAGTTAAAGAGCTATTTTAGTAAATCTTATTCGCCTTACTCTTATTTAAGTGTCTAAGAAAAGAGAGTACTTTTTAGCTACAAATTAGATGTGTTCTGTAATTACCGCTTCTAATGCTTTACCTAGTATATTAAGAAGGGCAATAAGGCGATAAGCTTTTAGATTAGAGTAGTTAGGTTTCCTAGGTTTGTAGATAATAACTATAATAATATATTTAAAGGCTAAGGAGTACACTCTTAAATAATAGTATATATTAAATAGGTAAGTAAGTAGCTCTAGTTGCTTATTAATAATTATATAGATATCCTAGTTAGAAATGCTATTAGGCCCTAAGGCATTATTCTTTCTAGTTTTTAAGACAGCTTATATAATCTCTAATTATGTTAGTTTAGACGGAATATTTATAGGTTCTAGATAAGTAAAGCTCTAAATATTAGAAAGATCTACCTAAGGAGGCAAAGGGAAGTAGTAGTTGTAGAGTAATTTAGCTTTCGCCTTAGGTTTTAAGGCGGTTGCTCTGTTTCTATAGAGAGTAGGGAATAAGGCTTATATAAAGATCCCTTAAGATTGTTGTCTTGCCTACTTAGTAGTCTGCTATAGCTTTTTCTGCGATTTGCCTACTTCTTATATATATTATCTGAACTCTATACGTTTAGCTTTAGCTATTATATTACTCTTCTTATTATAGGCTCTAGTAAATGCCTCCTAAGCTTGTTCTATACAGACGATAGCTTAATAGTCTTTAAGTACTCTGTAATCTAATATAATTTTGAGAATAAGCTAGAGTATAACTATAAAGTAGACTTATTAATTACTTATTTTATTAAGTTTATTAATATATTAATATACTTATTAATCTCCTCTTTATTATAAAGAGGAAGAAAATAAAGAAGGGCTAATATTTTATCTAGCAAGTCTAAGAACTTTTTCTAGTTTATCTTTTTTTATGCTTTTTACTTATAAATAAAATGTAATTTAAAGATAATTTATTATTCTTATTTTGTTAAGACTAAGAAATAATCTGACCTTTATTCTAATTTAGATATAATTTTATA
>NW_006913477.1:0-2481 GCF_000464535.1 Endocarpon pusillum Z07020
TAATAATAATCTAGATTTATTAAGAGTAAAAAAAGGATTAGAGAAATCGCTAGATCTATCTATTAAGAAGGATACAGAACTAATAACATTAAGCAAAGGATTCAGCTTAAGTAAGAGCATAAAGGATGTTTAGAAAAAGCTAATTAGCTTTATAGAGTTAATAATCAAGTCTTTATTCCTATAAGTTATAACGCTACTATTAATAATCCTATTTATAAACGAAAGTAGTAAGAAGTAATCCAGAAGGAACTTAATAGACTAATTAGTAATAAAGATCGGAAGAGCACACTATAATATTAATAATAGTATCAAATGTTATAAGGCTAGACTTGTTGCCTATAGGTTTAGTCAAATCTATAGTCAAGATTTTAAGGAGATATTCGCCTTAATAATATATATTAATTTATTAAGAATGCTTATAGCTATTATAATAATAGAAGACATGAAAGCTAAATAGATAGATGTTAATAACGCCTTTACTGAATCTAAGCTTTATAAGACAATTTATATAAAGTTATTTTCTAATATTTAGATTTAACCTGGCTCTACTTTATAGCTAATCTAGAGTCTTTATAGCCTTAAGTAGTCAGCATATAAATAATATCTTTAATATAGCAAAGTCTTTAAGGATATAGGATTTAAAGTAATAAACGCAGATCCCTATGTCTTTATTTAAAAGGACAGTGCTATTATTAGGCTATATATAAATGACCTGATAATTCTAACCTTTAAAGGGCATCTTTAAATAATAATTAATATTAAGGATTAACTAGGTTCGATTTTCAAGATTAAAGAACTTAGTATAATTAAATAAGTCCTTAGTATTAGGATATAATGCACTTATAAAAAGCGTAAGGTCTACTTAGATTAATAAGCTTATATTAAAAAGTTTCTTTATAAATTCGCTATAAAGAATTCTATTGTAAAAGAAATAGCTATTCTATTACTTAACGCTAATAGCTTATATTAATTATAGGATAATAAAGAGCTTAAAGAATTAAGAGATTACTAATAAAAGATTAGCAACATAATATTTGTTATAGTTTACTTTTGTCTAGATATTTGTTTTATAATATCTAAGTTAAGTTAATATATAAGTAATCCTAGTATCTATTATAAAGCTATTATTAAATATCTCTTATAGTACTTACACTTTATAAGGAAGTTTCAAATCTGCTATAAAGCATAATCTAAGCTTAAGCAGGTTATTAGATATACTAATTCTGATTTTGCTATTAATAAAGATAATAAATAATTAGTATCTAGTTTTATATTTAAGTTTATAAACAGGCTAATCTTATAGGCTAGCCGCAAGCAAAAATTAGTTATTATATTTATAGTAAAAGCAGAATTAATAGTATTAGTCCTTATAATAAAGCATATTATATAATTATCAAAATTCCTTATTAAAATTAATTATTACTTTATATATAAATACTCTGAGAACTAGAATATTAAGCTATAGTATTATTAAATAGACAAAATAATTATTAATGGCTATATAAAAGGTTTATTAAGAGATAAGTTTAATATCTACTTATAGCTACTTAGATTATAAGTCTTAAAGAATAATACTATTAATATTACTATCTAAATAGTATTACTATTATTAACTTAGATTAGACTTACGGCTTACTATATTTTATTATAACTAAGCTATATACTCAGAATCTATTAAACTTTGCTGTCGCCCTCTTCTTTATCATTATAAGGCAATTCAGACCCTCTTTGCCATCTATAACTTCCTTAGCCTAATCTAATATTTTTTGTTATAGCCTTATACATCTTAGTCCTGCTATATAACAAGTCTTCTCTCTTGTTTTTGTTTATCAGTTTCCTTAATTAACACACTATAGCGTTGCCACTTTTCTTTCTCTTACAGCTAGTCTGTGCTATCACTATAATATTCCTTCTAATTAGGTAAATAACAAAGGGCAGGGATGTTTAGCAATAACATTTTATTCTTATTCTCTTAGCGCTGCCGTTACCTGCAACTTATAGTCTACTAGCTAGACGTCTGAGTAAGAATGTCAAGTAGTACAGCTTAATACTGGTACAGCTATATAGCTAACGAACGGCCGTATAGCTAATGACCTCTTTGCAAGGCAGCGCGAGCTGCCGTAATAGCCAAATCCTAAAGCGGCTTAGCGCCCTTATTTCCTGTGCCCTTAGCATAGGAAATCTCTTTTAGGTAACTATTAGAAAGCCTAAATAAGAGAAAGTATAATACTACAAAGTAAGAACTTTAATAATTTAAAGATATATTTATTATAAAGAATCTATATAGTTTAATTATATAAAAAAACATTATATAATAATAATTAAGTAAAAAATCAAAAAAAAAGTATTTTATAAATTAGACTATTAAATTTAAGATGTTATAAAAATAGCACTAAGATAAATTATAATATATAAATTTGTTAAAAGATTAGGAAAATAACTAAAGAAAATAAATATATAAAAAATAATTAATTTTTATAT
>NW_006913477.1:3406-7586 GCF_000464535.1 Endocarpon pusillum Z07020
ATTAATATTAGTTATAGTACTTATTATTTTAGTTATAATATAAGCATCTTTATTATAATTATTATCTTTAAAGATTATTAATTTAACATTAATTATATCTTTATATTAAGTATTACTATTAATAATTAAAGTTTTTATTTATTTAGAAAAGTATATAGACTTCTTTTTGCTATAGCTCTCTTAAAAAAGAGACTATATAGAATAATAAGAGCTTAATTATCTTAAGAATAGCTTAAAGAATAACTTTTAAATATGCTTTACTAAGAGCTTAATTATAAGGTCTTTATTAGAATATTATTTAGTATAATGCCTAAGTTAATTATATTTGTAATAAGTATAACTCTTACTATTTAGAAAAGAGGGAAAGAAAGAAAAAGAGAAAAAAGAAAAGATAGAATAATAATAGCAAGTCTGTAAACAGCTATAACTTAGACTATATAAAAGAGACTTGCTTAGAGATAAGCGGTAATAAGGCTTATGTTTAGAGTAATAAGCCTTCTTTTTCTTGCTTAATAATCTTAGGCTAAGTTATAGCTCTGTCTTCTAGAGCTCTTAGAGTCCTTTTTTAATAGTTGCTTTTTGCTTTAGTAAAATATAATCTATAAAGACTATAAGTATAAGTAGCAAGCCTACTAAGCGCTTAAAAATGAATTCAGGTATTAGGACTAGCGCTTAATAAGGATTAAACTTCTTGATTTTTTAAGCAAGCTGCCTAAGCTTAGTATAAGCCTTATATATACCTTAGTAACTCTTTATCTTAAATATGTAAAACTTGCTTTAATATTCTTATAATATAAATTAAAGAATAGACTTATATTTCTTTTTAAGCTCTTAAATAAAGTTACAAGCTTAAGTAAAGTCTTAAGTTATCTTTAAATTGTTCTTATTAATATTATTAATAAAGGCATTAAAGATTATTATATTTTAAAAATTATATAAGGCTATATATTTTTTTTCTTCTTTATATTATTTAATAGCTTTTATATTACTATTAATAATATATTATAGCCCTTAGTAAGCTTGTACTAAGCAGCTATTAGTTATTCAGATAATTAAGATATAGATTTCTACCTTTTTGTAGTATCTAGTATAAGTAGTTGCTGCAGTAATAAAACCAAATAAAATCTAGATGATAGTGTGAGTAAATATGTGTGCTGTGTACACAAGTTACTCACGCGTATTAAACTAGGGGAATTAGCTTACAAAAATTATCTGACTTTTAAGTATCTAACTTGTACTTAGACTTAAAACTGACTCTATTATTAGTAGATATAATATCATTCTATTTAAGAGACAAGACACCCCTATGCTTGTCCCCTCCTAAGGTCACGTGTTATATATACAGATATAGTAACTCGCTAGCAAAGAGAAAGAAATCCTTTAATATAGATAAATAAATAAGTGTTTATTAACTCTTGTTAAAACTTATAATCTTTAGTATAAATAAACTTATTAAGGCCTAAGGGCCTTATTAAGGCTAAGCTATAGGCTACCCTTAGGAATTATAAGTAAATCATCCTATATAAATAATTATATAGAAATATAAGTAGTTAAAGATACTAGTTTACTTAGAATAAGCTTATATAAACTTGTTAAAGCGTGGCTATAAGTATATTATATAAGGACATCTATTAAGATAATAAGGACACAAGCTTGGTTAGTAAGTAAAGAGTTAGTATATAGCTAGCATACGTGTATTAAGCGAGTCGCTTATAAGACATGATTAGTTTATATAAAGAAGACTTCTACAGATAATGTAAAGCAAAGAGCCTTCTGGGCTTAATGTAGGGCGTGGTATATAATAGTAGCCACTAAGGAGACTGTCTATACAGCCTAAGAGGACAGTATATATATATTAATATATAAAGAGTCTAGGCCAGCTATCTCACTCGTACTAAGAGCCTATAAGGAGTGTACGTTTTATATATAAGTCAAAGTGATATTATTCTAGCTAAATGCTAGTGCTATATACTTAAGGAATAAATTATAATTAGAGCGTAAGTAAGGGCTTTGTTTACCTGAACCTTAAAGCATCTCGCCTTAAATAATAGATGCGGGAAAGCGTAACAAAGACCTAATAAAGGGATATAAACTCTATATTATATTATTTTATAAGGAAAAGTTACCTTAATTAATATAGAATAATATAATAAAATTATAAATAAAGTAAAAAAAGACAAATTCTGAAGTGTAATATAAGAAGCTAGCTCTAAGCTAAATAGTATTTAAAAGATTATATAATAAGCAAAATAATGATTCTAGAATTAAACTATATAATATAATAAAAGTACTTATAGCTTGCTTATAAAGATTGCCTGCGGTGTAGTTAAGAGTATTATAGATTATGTGATTAGTCTTAGCGTAATTAGAGTATATATAGATAGTGTATTTGCATATTATATATAGATTCCTTAGCTTTCATTTTAGTAATCTATAGACTATTAACTTATTCTAGTTTTAAGCTATTATAATAAATGAAAGCTTAATACGCTCTTTATATCCTAGACAGGATATAAAACTGTCTAGCCTTAATAGAACGGCTTAAAATTATTGCGGGAGTATATATAATAGAATAGTGCCACTAAGGAATAATACTATAGAGGAGCTATAATAAGACAGAGAAATTCGACAGAGATCTTCTACAGCAGAGACCTTTATGACAGAGTGATTCAGTATCATGTAGCACGAGCATTACAGCGCCGTAGACAGACACTACAGACTCTACAGATTCTATATAAGATCAGCAGAGAGGTTCTTACAGATTCCACATAGATTTACAAAGGCTAGAAGGCAAATGAAAGATTTATAAAAGGGCATACACAGATTAAGATTACAAAAGAACAAAATTAGCATAAGCACTTAAGGGTTTATAATAAGGCGAAATTATATAAGTAAATAAGGATTTATAAGAAGCATAAATAAAGCAAGTATTTATAAGGGATTTAGAGTAAATATAAATCTAATAAAAGAAAATACTATTAAGTAAATTATAATAAGAGATAAAAGAGATAAGTTTTATAATATAATAGAATAGTGCTATAGTAAAGTAGTACTATAACAGAGTAACTTAGCAGAGACTCTCTACTGCAGACCTTTATAGCAGAGCGATTCTGCATTATTAGTATAAGTACTACAGCGCTATAGACAGATACTACAGATTCTATAATTTCACACAAGATCAGCAGAGACAGATTCTACATAGATTTGTAAGGGCTAGAAGGCAAATAAAAGATTTACAAAAGAGTATATACAAATCAAGATTACAAAAGAACAAAATTAGCATAAGCACCTAAGGGTTTATAACAGGGCAAAATTATGTAAGCAAATAAGGATTTATAAGAAGCATAAGTAAATTAAGCATTTTATAAAGGGCTTAGAGCAAATATAAAACTAATAAAAAAGAATACTACTGTAGATTAAAGAAGCAAGTTCTGTAATATAGATGTATAGTAAGACTCCTAATTAATTATCTATTAATTAAAGGTAATTAATATTTCAGAGAGGGGGGTAATATAATAGAAGTGCCTATAGCTTACTTATAGAGATTACCTATAGCATAGTTAAGGGTATTATAAATTATGTAATTAGTCTTAGTATAATTAGAATATGTATAAATAGTGCGTTTATATACTATACATAGATTCCTTAGCTTTCGTTTTAGTAATCTATAAACTATTAACTTATTCTAGTTTTAAGCTATTACACACAAGTCTTACTTCTAATCCTTAAGTAAGGCTTATACGAAGCAAAGAATACAGAGTCTAAAACAAAACTGCTACAGAATACAAGCTTTCTCTCTCCTTTAGAGGTTAACTTAAGTAATCTAGAAAACTTTTATTAAGCGATTTAGAAAACTTTTACTACCCTTTAGAAATCTTTTAATAAAAAAAGATTACAAAGGAAGAGATCCTTAGAATAATAAACTATATAATAAAGGATAACGCTTTAGGACTAGATAAGCTTCTAAATTAAGTAATCTAATTAATTATATAAGAAAAGATAACCTTAGTTAAGTGTCTTTTTTAAGTATACTTAAACTAAAGAGTTCAACTAGATTATTATAAAACAGCATATATAATAATGCTTAAGAAACTAGGAAAAAGTAATTACATAAATCTAGAAGCATATAGACTAATAACTTTCCTTAACACTATAAGAAAGATTCTAGAAGCAGTTATCT
>NW_006913478.1:0-2092 GCF_000464535.1 Endocarpon pusillum Z07020
ATATATAGCCTTAAGGAAGGCTAAGAATCTAACAAAACTAATAGAAAAGAGTTAGAAGTAAGCACAGAAATATTTAAAGACTATGTAGTTGCGGTAATAAAAGCAAGCGAATAAGTATTGCCAGAAAATCGATTTCAAAGAAGAAGATAAGGTCTGGCTATTAATAAAGAACATTAACATAATAAGACCTTATAAGAAACTCGATTCAAAATAGATTAGGCTATTCCCTATTATAAAGAGGCTTAGGCAGAGTTTTTGTTTAGAATTACCCTTATTAATAAGGATTTATAACGTGTTTTATATATTACTACTAATTAAGGACCCTGCTGACCCTCTGCTAGAGCAGAAGTACCCACAGCCTCTGCTAGTAAAGACAGAAAAAGAAGAAGCGTAAGAGGTCAAAGATATAGTTAACGTCAAAAGAGTAGATAAAGCATAAAAGGTATAAACAAGATAGGTAGGCTAGCCAAAGGACCTAACCTATTACCTTATCTCAAACTTCAAGGGCTCTAAAGACTTGCTTAAGGACTATTTTAAAAGGTATTTAGCGAAAAAGGTACCTAATTAATTAATTTAAGGCGAAGTACAGAAAATCTAATAAGAATGTTATATAACAGATTTAGTTATATATATATAGTTAAATATTAGACTAACCAAATAAGGAATTACTAGACTTAGCAACGTTAGGATAAAAGTAGACTTGCTTTTTTATGCTCTTAATTAAAGGTAATTAATTTTTTTTAGAGAGGGAGGTAATGTAATAGATAATATATTTCCTTTGCTATAGTATAGAAAATGTATGTGCTAGCCACATACTTAGGAGACAACGCTTATAACTAATTTATAATAGCAAGCAAACTTCTGCTGTAAGGCGCTTATTAAAGCGTATAAGCTATCTAAACAGATTACGAATAAAGAGGTTTGCCTTACCTGATTAAGGAAGCCTAAACTTCACTATATAGTAGGAGGCTAAATTAGGAACTATAAATACTCTATAGCCTATAGCATAACTCACGCATATATAGGCCTTACCTGCTAGCATTAGAGTATATAAATTTATGTATAGCCATATTATAGATAGATTCTCTAGCTTTCGTTTTAGTAATCTATAAATTATTAACTTATTCTAGTTTTAAGCTATTATAAAGCAAATAATTTATACTCTATTTATATATAGTACTAGTATCTCTTTAAGTAAGGTAATAAGTATTAAAGTCTCCTAATAATAAGATCTCTTTCTTAGCCTTACTAAGGGCGTAGACTATATATCTCTATTATTACTCAAAAAGGTCTAGAACAGCTGCCTCTGCTATATTATAAGGGAATATAAGCAAATACTTAAAGTAGCGCTAGAAAGGGAAACCTAGATCCTGCTAATTAATATCTATATTATAGGCATAAAGCAACACTACATAATTAAAACAAAAGACTATTAGGTAGAAAAGGAGATTACTAAAACAACTAATGCTATATAAGACTATATGCAAAACGCATACTTATCACAGCTATACTACAGGCTAAGGACTAGCAGAGAGAATGCTGTCACTAAAGCGTAACAGAGAATCTAAGAAATGCGTAAGTAGACAGCAGAGTAGCAGCGCCGCAGGCAAACCGCATGCGTAACACAGGCTTGCTGAATACTACAGAGCAGAGGCCAGGACCCTTAATCACCTAGGCCAAGGAGACCACCTAACGAAATAATAGAACACAAATATATTATATATAATTCGGATATAATACCTAAGAAACAAGAGAAAGCATTTATAATTAAGTTTTGCAAGAAGAAGGAATGCCTAGATTATAACAAAAGCGAATTTCATGTATATTAAGGGTTAGATAAGCGAGATCTTTAAGATAGTATTACACTAAATAAACTTGAACACAGATAAGAGACTATTACCTAGAGCCTAATATAGAAAGAAATCAAAAACGATAAGGACATTAAGGAATTCAATTTAAGGAGGGCAGAACCTGCTAAAGTCAAGAAACCTTTTGTTACAGTTTTAGATTATTATACTTAGCAAGAACTTTACAGACATTTTTTATACTTGAATTAGTTATGCTCTTATTATAAAGAGTACAAGGGATATAT
>NW_006913479.1:0-5219 GCF_000464535.1 Endocarpon pusillum Z07020
GAATGCGAAAAACACGTTTGTAAAGAGGGGAACTGTTAGAGTTAGGCGTATAAATAAAATTCTAACAGAGAAAATTAAGAAATATCTTTTAAAATTATTTTTAGATTTATTTAATATAAGAGAAAATTAATTAAAAAACTATCTAGGAAATAAGCGTACTTATATGGACTAGAAGATTTGTGCTTAGAGTTAATTATCCTGATCACCTCTAATCATTGCTTATAAATGCTCATCCTGATCACCTTTGATCATTGCTCATGAGTGCTCATCCTGATCACCTCTGATCATTACGTTGTCCAGATCTGACCATGTGTGCTATTCAGGGTCCAGTCCTGTCCAAGTCGGTCATAGTTCCTTCGCAGAGCGCCAGGCAGCTCCGAAGTGCCTGTCTGTGCTTGGCGTGTTCACGTGCTGTAACACATTTCACCTCTACAGTCTAACCGAGTCACGCGCTCTATCTTATTTCACCTTCCCATTCGGCTTTGCCCTAAGCCCCTAGGCCTCAGCAAAGAAGGGGAAAAAAGATAATGCAGATAATGAAGAGATTGCTCTTTTGGGCCGGGAAGACGAGTATTCTCAGATATCCAGAAATCTTAACGAGCATGAGCTATAGATAAGATCTGAGTCGCAGCGTTCAAGAGGAGGAGAGGATATATTGATCCAGACCCAGCTCCAGCTGCGGCTGTCCTTTGATAGCGCTTCTTCAACCTGTTGGATGACCTTTCTATCGTTTAAAGGGGCTAGTCATGCTCTATCTGTGTCGTGATTTTGTGCTGGGTTGGTTGGTTACATGTTCAGGTTTTGGGGAGGGGAGAGAGCTTCTCCGATTTGATCATCATCGTCATCGTTATCGTCATCATCTCCGAACTCTGTCTGGGTGGGCTTTCTTCCTTTTACTCTTCTCATATCTTCTTATAGAAAGAGAGATAAACAAAAAGAGTCAGAAGACATGGATCAAGCCAAAATTAGAGCGGTAGGGAAGAGAAAAGGAAGAAAGGTTGTGATTGTTTCTTTCCTGGGGTCATCGAAGCCATAGACAGGAGAAGCGACTGGGTTGGGTTAAGAAGCGGGATGAGTGATTATGTGCTTAGCTTCGATACTAAAACTGAATATAACACGCCTTGTCTAATCTGTCGTTCAAGTACGAAACGATACACAGTTATCTTAATTATGATAATGCTGTCCCAGGTTCTGGTATCCTAGGCTGCCTTTGGCATTCGGAATGCCTTGAAATGATTGTGGAGATATCATCCATGATCCCGGGAAAGACCTCTGCGGTCTCCTCGTCACCGCTTCTCTCGCTCATGAGTGATTGACCTTGCTCACTAATGTCCACGTTGGTAACACTAGAATCCTGTATGCTGCTCAATTCAGGAGATCCATCGGGGCTGAAGTGACGTGAAACGAGATCAGTGGGTATGCGAAACCTCTCTCCCGATTTCGTTACTGGCACGATTGCGGTTTTGCCTGACCAAGTACCCATACCTGCTCCCTCATACGCCAGCCGCTGGAGCTGGAGTTTGTCGTTGAGAGCCCATTGGACGCGTTGATAGTCACGATAATTCCACCTTTGCTGAATGTATCCGATCATTGTGTCAAGGCTGAGGCTCAAGACAATGAGAATGCCGCCTATGGATAGGATAATGACTACACCTAGCGTTGAGAAATTCGTAGTGTTGCCAGGTGAGCGGACTATTTGATTGTCGCACATCATCTGCCAGATTGCATCCGCGGGTCTGCTGATATATGATGCTCCAACAACATTTGGTGGTCCTGCAGCATACTGCATGACTGATTGTTGCAGCAATGCCAGTCCAGTATCGAACCAGGACCGGACTTCAATCATCCACTGGTCTTTTGGTAAAGGAAGTGATACAGCTTCAGCCGCAGCTTCGGTAGCGCGCAGGGCTGCCGCGCCGCGTCCATTGATACCTATTAGGTGTGGTTAGAGAGAGACTTGAGCAGGGGTTTTTGAGGGCAAACTCACAATAGTGGATTGTTTGGTAGAGGAAGCTGAGTGACAGGCGGGAAACGATCATGGACTGGACTGCGCTCATATCTAGGTCTGCGCTTTGTTTGACTGCGTCGTAATAATCTTGAAGATGTGTGCATCTTTGGTTGTTAGGGTTGCAGATTTGATGCTGGTCGATGCAGGCCATAGGATTGACATCTGAGGTATTATCGGGTCAGACGTTAAATATGAGAAGGAAATAAAGAGATGGACACATACAGTAGTTAGCATAGTAAGTGGATGCATTCTTACTTCCGGACCTGATTGGGTCTCCGGGGTAAGTTGCCAAGAAGACTGGATCATACACAGGCTCGAGATAGTTGATGGCGTTGGACGATACAAATATGATGGTTACATCAGCATCGTCCCGAGAGATGGCATCAACGGGTCTCCAGGCACCAGGATACAAGAACGACCTGAGCTCTCCGTCAGCAACTGTACGTTGTGAGAATAAGTAAAACGCAGGTGAGTCAGATAAAGCTGGACTTATGCTCCACCTGGTAATGCAACAGTACCACATTGGACTACCCTTCCACTGCTACGTACAGTGCGGTGCAGTTTGACTTGTGCACACATCTATGTTGAAGCCTCCTCATAGGCTTTTTTGCCGGAAACGCTCAGAGAGGTGCTGGCTTCCCAGATGGGCTCTGCATTGAAAAAAGATAAGCTTTTGAAATTGGAATACTTACCGCAAGCCATAGCCAAAATTGAGCGCGGCGACATATCTGTTGTAAGAATACGTGAAATTATTTTCACCAGTTCGTCCGAAGTTGTAAAAATCAATGATATCCCCGGAATGGCCAAGAAACCGACCACCTAGCTCTTTTACCATCTTGGTTGCGTCTGTATAGTTGAAAGAGGTTATGTAGCCTTTCGATGCAATAGGGGCGCAAGTAGTCTTTCTGCGAAATACGATTCTGTCCTTTTTTCTGGTGTTGATACCGAGATGATAATGCGATGAGATATTGCCGGTATCCATGGATAGCGCGGGCGTTGATTTAAGGCATAGGCCAGACTTAAAGGGACATGTCTCGTTCTGGTTCACGGTGTAGGAGATTTGCTGCTTCTTGTACCGGCCACACAGCGGGGTATTTGATTCGATCCCATAGCAGGCTCGGGCATATGTCGCAGCGGTTATGGTATCATTCAGGGTTTTTTTATATACGTTAAAAACAAGGTTCGGAGTATCACTTTCTAGGGTCCAATTCCCGCAATTCCCGCTCCTAATCAAGACCTCGTTTCCAGCAGCTCTAGTGACCTCTGAAGAGAGGATACTCGCCACAGCGAATCCCATTACATTTGTAAGGGCTAGAAGTGGGAGAGGTATAGACCTCCAGGAGGACTGCTTTGCAAGTCGCCGCCAGAAATATGTCAGTTGGACGAATTGCCATGCTGCGGCGATAGGGGCACCAGTATTCCTGAGAATGACCTGCTGCTGATGATGCAGCCCGTCAGAAGGACTTTGAGTGCTGCGTAGTTGATGAGCACTGAATGCGAGAATCTTCCATGCTGCTGTACCAGTCAGGCCCACAAAGATGGCAAGAAATGCAGTAAGGAGATTGCCGGAACGGGAGGAAAGGGTTATGGTTGAGCCGACAATGGCACTGTGATCCCAGTTAATCCATATGCCGTAATGGATATGGGCATCGGGTTGGGTTGACATAGCGGACGACTGAAATGAGAACAATAACAATTCACTGAATCTAGCATCGTTCAGTCATCTTCTTAAAACACCTGTCATGCATCCGGACCAAATCAAGAGTATATAGAACACTTCAGGCACAATCTTGATAAGACGTGTGGAACCACTGGAGATGGTTAATGATGGAGGCAACATGGATAACAGCAAGGCAGAAACCTGATCCGCCATAGTGAGACACTTTGATTTATGTTGTGCAATGTAAGTTGCATCTTGAAGAGAATGCAGTGGAACGGAGATCCTGGTTATGTGGAATGCCTAATGAGTCAACCGATTGATGACCTTGCTGACCATGGAACCAATTTGAATGATTGTTGTAAGAAAGACGAGATATTCTTCGAAGCCACGTTGCTCAGAACGCTACATGCGATTGTAGGAATTTCCAAATTACAACACAACCTATCGAAGTCCCTTGTCTTGGACAGTACATTTCTGGTGTGCTTGGTCTGCAACAGCATTGGCAGCCTGATTTTGCTACTACGTAGTAGGTACTCCGTACAGTGCATTAGTTATAGAAAGCAGCAAGCAGCCGGCCCCCCCTGTGGAAGACTGCATGATAAAAGGAAGCGGAACCTGATCCGTCTCCCTAAATAGTTTCACATTTCAGCGGCGCAGCTCTTCGTAGCCGCTTTAGTGTAACCAGTCAGGACAAGGCACATAGACACCGCAAGGATATTGGAAATCCTCCTGTGACGTACTGCAATACCCTAAAAATGATTTCATAATAGAGTTAGGTACAGCAGACTATTATTGGGTTGAGGACACATTAAAATTTTGAACTCCGCATTAACTCATCACTAACTTTGTAGCAAGTCTATAGCAACAAAGAATCTGGTAATACATCTTTATTATCTTATTATATATATAGTAAGATAGACTAGGATTATATAAGCTTTAAAGATCAATTTTATTATTATATTATATTATAACATGATTTATAATTATCTTATATATATAATTGTCCTATACACTTTTCTTCTAAATTATAACCTTCTAAATTTTTAAATTATTATATACTACTATAATATAATAATATAATGAATTCTTAATCTTAAGAAGCTAGAATTCTCCTTATTATCTAGGCTATCTATACTAACTAAGAAATGTTGATCTGACATGCTATAAAGACGTATAACGTCTCTTAAACTACCCTCTATAATTATATAAAGGACTGCATCTCAAAGGCTGAAGAGCGTAATGCTTGACACATTTTGACCCTGACTAAAGAAGAGACGCTTGTATAATATATTCTTAACCTGGATTTGCGAGGATTCCCACCCTGTATTAATAACGTACGAGATATAGCTGACCTTCTTCGCAAGACATGTCACGCGAAGCCTATTAGCAAGCAGTAATAAAGCCTATTAGCAAGCAGTGGCTATATAACTTTATATAATACTGCCCTAAGCTTAAGACACGTTTTTTATATGTGTACGACTTTTAGAGAGCCTTTTATAAAGATCCTGACTAAATAAAGGTGTGGTTTTAGCTAGTTCTTAATATATATAT
>NW_006913480.1:0-2143 GCF_000464535.1 Endocarpon pusillum Z07020
GCTGTAAGCGCTTCTATCACAAAACTAGAAGTAGATATTAAGCTATTATAAACATAGCTCTTATATAGAATAAGCTTACACAAGCTTAAAATAATTAAGAAATATATTAAAAAGCATTTTGAAAAGGAGTTTATTAAATCTAATATTTTATTTCTTTTATATTACTTATTCTTTTAGTATAGAAACCTTAAAAGAGACTCTGCTTTTATATTAATTTTAAAGATTTAAATTTTATTATAAAAAAGAATAATTATGTTATTTCTTAGATTAATAAGACTATAAGTCTATTTAGAAAAGCTAAGATCTTCTTTAAACTAAATATTTAGTAAATATATTATTAGATTTGCTTAGTTATAAAAGAGAATAATAAACTTATTATATTTAGTATTACTTATAATAATTATTATTAATATAGTTTAGAAGTAACTTATATTTATAAGTAACTTATATATATAAGTAATCTGCATACTTTTCTTTTATATTATAATCTTTTAATTATTATATATAGTAATAATATAAGAAAATTAATTATTCTCTATATTATTATCTTCTTTAAACGTCTCTTTAATCTCTTAAGAAGTTTATATAATATAGTTAGGCTTGCTATGTTTTCTATAATATTATAAGCCTAATAATCTAGCCTGCGTAATACCCTTTTTTACTAACCTTTTACTTAACTATTATTATATAATTTCTTTCTGCTTAATTAAACTATATATATCCTTTATAATAAGTGTACCTCTAGCTTATATATATGTCTTTTTAGCTCTTTAACACTTTGTAAAGACTAGATTAGCCTTATTTATTTATTATTCTTATATCTATTAAGTTATTAAGCTTATAAAGAGAGATACTAATAATAATCTATAGGAGAAACCTTCTAAGGAAGAAAACCTATAAGCAAGTAAATTAGATTATATTTAGACAAATTAAAGAAGAATTTGTAATAGGTTACTTATAACTTATATATAGCCTTAGCTATTAGTATTAATTAAGGTCAAGATTAAATTATAGAAGAAGTCCTGTATATTATAGTTATCCTGTTACTGTCTTAGCACCTCTTATTATTATAATTATTTTTAAATAGTTATTAGTCTTCATATCTTTAAATAGTTGATTATAATAATTAGTAAACTTAAAATAAAAGAAGAGGACATATTATATAATTTATTATACTTATTTATAGATATATAAAGCTAGCTTACTATTAATATCTATAGCTATTCTGTACCAGGCTTATAATCTATTAAACAAGTATACAAATTAGGAACAGCTATTAATACTATTAATAGTCACCTCTTACATATAGAGTGAGATCATAGTATATCTGCACACTAAGTGTAAATCCTGATAGCGCATAGATTACGTGGTATATTCTGTACTATTACTACATGAAATCCTATATTATACCTGATTAAGAATAACCTGACTAGGCAATATTTGGCTGTACATATACAGCCAAATAGTGCAGACTATAGTCTGCTGATCAGCATGTAATATATACTCTTAATAAAGAGCTTTATATCTAATAGTTTTAAAGATTATATTACTATTCTAATCTTATATATATAAGGCCTTTTTATTAAATCTGTTTAGGAGCCCTAATTTATATAATAAAGAACTAGAAAAAAAGCTAGTACTTAAACTAGATATATATAATAAATTTAAATAAAATTATGACTTCTTCTTTGATATATATTTAATTATATTCTGCCTTTTAAATATATAATCTTAAGTCTGCCAAATTTATTACTATTTCTTTAATTCTTTTTAAAAGTTCTTTAAAGAAAGAAAACTAATTAATTATATAGTTAGATATACTAGTGTTAGTAATTTACTTAGAGATCTTATAAGTTAGCTTCTTTAGTATTATAAAATAGACTTCTGCTCTATCTTTAGAATCAAAAAAAAAGTCTTCTATACTTATACTTTCTTTTTTAACTACTCTTGTTTTTAACTTACTTCTTTTGTATTAACTTATTTAAGCTCTATTAATAATCTCTTTTATCTTTTTTGTACGCTTCTTAATATAAGAGTAGTTCTGTTATTTATAATTTTCTTACTAAGTAAAATATTTTAGCATTTATAATAAGCGTTTTTAAGATGAGATTATATCTTCTTAAGAATAGAAGTAACATTTATA
>NW_006913481.1:0-20998 GCF_000464535.1 Endocarpon pusillum Z07020
AGATCTCGCGCACTTGTCGCCTGCTTCTAACATGACATGTGACAAAGCTAATATTTAATTTTGAAATTATATTTGCTTAGTTTTTTAGCTTAATAGACTTGCTATTTTATAAGTTTTCTTATTATTATAAAGTATTCTTAATAATTAATAAGTCTTAAAAATTATAAAGAATAAATATTTTATTATTTATATGCTTAGCCTGTAGCCCTTATAATCCGTTCTAAGAGAAATAGCTAAATAGCTAAAGAGAAAGAGATGCTGATTTCGTTATACTTTTGTAGCTACTTTAGCAGATCTTACAAACTAGATGCAATACAGAGAAATAGTTTTGTTATCTAAGGTCTCTCTCTTTCTGACAAAATAAGCTTAATAGAGAAGCTTCTTAGGCCTTTTCTAGATGTTCTAGGTCTCTCTCCTGCGAACAGGGTTAATTAACTTATATAATAGCTAGTAAACAGAACAGAGCACAAATAGAATTCGGCTCAAACAGAATAAGTGTAACGGAAAGCACTAAAGGAAGAATGTGGCAGTTCAGCAGCCTGGCATACTTGTTCAATTAAAGGAAGAATAGGATAAGCTAGGTAGGAGCCTATCTGACCTATTCAAGAGAAGTAAAGCTTGCCAGAGCTACCTCCTTGCTTACTTATTCAGTAATTACGAAGCTGGGCTTATAACCTGTTAAAGTTTTTACTCTGTAGTATTATATATTCTCCTATCTAGGCTTTCTAGTAGCTACCTAAAAGGAATTTCCTATGCCAAAGGCACAGGAAATAAGGGCGCTAAGCCGCTTTAGGTTTTAGCTATTACGATAGCTCACGCTGCCCTGTAAGGAGGTCGTTAGCTATATAGCTATACTAGTATTAAGCTGTACTACTTGACACTTTTATAAATTTATTTAAATTTGCTCTTTATTAATAATAAATCTAAGATATTTATAGTTTTGTCTATTAAGACATGAGCTATATCTACTCTCTTTAGTATACTAGATTTGACTATTTCTACTTAGTATTAGGTAGCATTAGCATAGCTAAGGAAGATGCTTATCTCTTTATATTAGCTTACTTTGTTTTCTGGCTTATCTATATAACCTAATTAATATATTATTAAAAAGTACTTAGAATATTTGCTAGACTAAAGGGAGTTATTATTTATTTATATAATTTAAAATATGTCTAAAAGATTATTATTTATTTGTTCTTTTTAGTTATTTAAATTTTATAAAAGACTACTATAATATTAAGCTTAGTAAACTAATAAGCTTTACTAATTTAGTTTAAGGTTTCCTAAATTAATAGCAATAAATAATAGTCTTTTCTAATTAGATAATTAAGAGCTTAATAGTTATAGCAGAAACGTAGTCTGTCCCTTAGTTTCTTTGTAAAGAGGATAGATGCTATTATTAGCGAATTAGATATACAAATAAATCTCTTATCTAATAAGTTATTTAGTATCTTCTGTAGAACTAATAGTTCGTCCTTAGACATATTATATAACAGGCCTTATAATGCTTTTAGTATTTATCAATCCTTATCCTTTTCTAGCTTAATTTTATAATTAATACTAGGCTAATAAGGGGGTAGTTAATTTGCTTTTTTTATACTAAGTAAATCTAGGTACTTGTCTTAATTAATCTAACTTAGTAACTTAGTTTATAGGTCTGTTTTCTTTTTCTTAGTCTTTTCTAGCTTAATTTTATAATTAATACTAGGCTAATAAGGGGGTAGTTAATTTGCTTTTTTTATACTAAGTAAATCTAGGTACTTGTCTTAATTAATCTAACTTAGTAACTTAGTTTATAGGTCTGTTTTCTTTTTCTTAGTAAGCGCTTTATTAATATCTGCTAGACTAGTAATAAAGACTTATACTTTTTTATGTTTTCATAATTTTATAAAATGATTAAAAGCTATTATACTTATTAGTTAATAGTTCGCTTATAGTAAGTTCTTTTTCTGCTTTATAATTAACCTAGTTTTTCTAAAAAGTAGTTTGTTCTTACTAGCTTATAGGTCTGCTTTCTTAAATTTTATTTATAAGTAATTAAGAATTATCTTATAATCTTTTAATCTAGGTATTATATAACAGAAGAGACTCTATTTATATCCTCTTATATTTATTTTTATTTTAGTAACTTTTATAAGTTGTTAGTCTTTATCTAATTCCTCTTTTATACTATTTATTATATAAGGGGTAATAAGCATATACTATAGATTATAGTAAAGGGCATAATGTTAGTTAATTAGTCTATAAGCTTTATATTCTAAATCTACTAATATTTAAGCAGGAAAAACTTGATTAATTACTATTAGGACTAGTAAAGATAATTTAGTTATTTTTGTTTTAAATAAATGCTATTCTCTCTTTATTATTTTATTCTTTAGCTCTTACTTACACTTTCTTATAAGGACTACTTGTTTTCTGACTTAATTGTCTCCTCTCCTCTCTCTTCTTTAAGTAACAAAGTAATAATAACTAATACTTTCTGTGCTAATTGCTGCCTTATTTCCTGTTCTTTAGGACATTATACTAGAAGAAATAGGTATTAAGAGATAAAATGTCTATTTGTTCTATATTATATATAGAGTCTTTAGTCTTTTCTCTTTTGAAGCTTATTACTTGCTACTTACTTTATATATTTTTTTTTACTAATTAATACTTTCGCTATTAAAGGTTCTTAATCTATTAAATTAGCGCTCTCTTATATAGTTGAAGCTTTCTTTTATTACTAATATTCTTAATATATAGTCTAGAGTTTCTTTAATCTCTAGATTTTCTTACTAACTTCTAATAATAATTCTTTATATTTATTATAAGTTATTTGTTAGGTTCTTATAGAAATAGTTTATTTATATAAATCCTTATTAATTATTGTTTTTAAGGAATCTTTTTTAGAAGCATCTAAATCTGAGAATTAATCTAACTCTAAAAGTAGTTTTTCGAACTTCTAAAGTTGAGATTAAAAGGACTTGTTATTTCTTTATTAAAGCTGATTTAGATGTACTAGTATATTTTCTTACTTATACTAATCTCTAAAAACTTTATAAATCTTTGATAAGAGAGCGCTAGAGCTAACAAATCTGTAGTTGCTATATTCGCAAATTTATACTATTAGTTTCTCTGTAGCATCTTCTTTAAGTTTCTTTATTAGGAACTAGAACTTCGTTTTATCTGTATATCTAGCAAAGTTGATAGTTAGCTTAGCAGTAGCCGTCTATAACTAGAGCTCTAGGCTCTTTTATCTGCTAGAGTATTCCCTAAGTTTGATTATCTTCCTAAGCTTCTTCTCTTCTAGTAAGGCTTGCAATGTAGATTATTCTGCCCTGCTTAACTATTATATCTAAAGTTACTAAGTTAGAGCCTCTTATTATTATTATTCCTATATAAGATTATTCTCTAATTAGCTAATATGCTAGAGAAGCTTATTACTTTATTACTATTACTAGTTTTCTAGTTATTTAGTCTATTATCTAGTCTATCTATTATATTATTTATTATTTATTAAAAAATCTATTCTTTAGTACTTTTCTTAAACTTTAAGGTTATAATTTTTGATAAAAGGCTATTATTAAGGAGCTGTTTAAAATTAATGTTGTCTTCTAATACTTTAACTTCTAAAGTAATAAGACTAATATACCTTTTATTATTTAGAGATAATTAATCTAATAAAGAAAGAAGTTTCGTTTAATATAAGAGATTACAAATAAAGGCAAAAGCTCTTAATTAGCTACTTATAGATAAGGAGACAAAACTTAGGAGTTCTATAATATAAGAGGGAAGTATAGATTATTTATACCTATCTTTATGCCTTTATCTTTTCTCTTAAACAGTGCCCTTATCCTTCCTCTCAAGCTGTGCCCTTATCCTTCCTCCTAAGCTGTGCCCTTATCCTTCTCCCTAAGCTGTGCCCTTAGCCCTTAAGGACATTTCTAGTAACATGTCTATTATTACGTAATGCCGCACTAAGGCATTACATGCTAACCTAAGGCTGTAGCCTAGGTCTCTATAGGTTCTACCTTATAACACTTTAACCTTTATTATTTAAGATAGAGTAGGCCCTCTTACCTTATATAATATAAGCTAGCTAATACTCTTCTTAATATTATATAAAAGGCAGATATAGACTTTATATTATTATAAAGCATAATTATAAAAGATTATTAAAAAGATAACTTATATAAATAAATATTTTATTGGAGGTTCTCCAGCAAGAAGCAGATAGCCAGGAATGACATATTTCCACGGCGTGAGTCCGTTTGCAGTTGAAAAATACGCAGCAAGGCGGATATTACTGTTGAGGTTGGTTTATAACAAATTCAACGAGGTGAAATAGTAATGTTGAAGACAACCTAGGAGCTGCATCATCGATCTTCCACTTCCACATCCACAGCCAATCACGATAGTTGAATCCATTGGCCGGAAAAGAAAGACTACTAGATAGTAATAAAGGTAATAAAGGCTATAAAAAGACAGTTTACTTATTATTTATGTCTTAAAATATAGCAGAAATTTATATAAATTTGAAGTTAAAAAAGTAAGATATTAGGCAAAGCAAAAAGAGACGAATTCTAAAGCGTAATATAAGAAACTAGCTCTAAGCTAAATAATATATAAAAGATTATATAATAAGCAAAATAATAATCCTAGAATTAAATTATATAAGTCTTATTTCTAATTCTTAAGCAAGACTTATATAAAGTAAAGGATATAAAGTCTAAAGCAAAATTATTATAAGATATAAGCTTTTCTTCTTCTTTAAAGATTAACTTAAGTAATTTAGAAAACTTTTACTACTCTTGTCAGGCTTATATAGAGATGGCCCTCCTGTCGGTACTAAACCGGCACCCCAGCAACTATAGACCTAGTATAGTACTAGCTTACTAGTTATATAGCGGTAAGCTGACTAGTAGATAGAGAGACAGACTTACACAATACTCTTGTTTTGAGGTCTTATTATAATATTATGCCACCGGCATAATAAATTAGTAGCTTTGTTTTCTTCTGCCCTATAAACACCCATTCTATTAGTATTATACTAATAGATTAGCTATTTTCAGTACAGGACCTGACTTCATTAGCCTTCAGGGTACTCTTTGCCGCCCTACTATATGCTAATCTTTAATCCTAGCCAGCAGACCCACATTACGCTAGCACATCACTAATCAGCTAGAGTACAGACTAAGTATTATGTAATCATCTGTTAATTAGCCTGAGTACCTTACTTTACTAGTTGACTACTCAAATACTAATATAGCATCAAGTTCCTTCTCTGTCTTTACTATTAATAATAATAAAGATATTAATAATAGTATACTAACTAGGAACCAACTATTTTAAAGTCTTACAGCACCTATACCAAATACCCCTTAGCAGCCACAGAATCTTAGATTAGAATGTCTAAAGACCCCTAGAGCATTCCTTAAATCTCTTAAGAAGGAAAAACTAACTAAATTAATATTAGTAAAGCTATAGATAATAACTATAGAAGAGAATATATTAGGACAAAGGAACGTATTAGCAAACTATTTTATATATTATTTAAAAACCTAGTATAAAGCTAACGCTAAACTAATTATCTATTTCGCTTATAATCAGGATATTTATAATTAATACTCTTTCTTTTAATACCTAAATAATAAAAGCCTTTATTAGTAAGTATATAGGGTGCTTTAAATCGTCTTAGAAACAAAGATTTATAATTTAGAAAGGAGAAATCTATCTTACTAATATAGGGGTAAGCTATTTGAGTAGCTTATTAAGAAAGATAGCTTCTGCTAGTGGCTTAAGCAGTTTTGTATTAGTCCTACTAACTAGAGGGCAGATTCTGATTCGCTATCTGATTCTGACGAACTCTTTAACTTACTAACAGATACTTAATAAGAAATTACTATATTGCCTGTAAAAGAAAGAATAATCATGAGGGCGGTTAACTAGGACTTCTAGCAAGATGCAGGAGAAGGCCTATTAGACAGACAGAAGGAGAAGCAACTAGTTAGTCGGAAACCAACGTATACGCTTGACCTACTAGTATTTAATAGTAAGGGAGAGGAAGCTAGGCGATCCTTTGGCTAATTACCCTTAGCTAATACTAATATACTGCTGCCACAGGCACCCAGTAAGAAGAATAGACCAACTTATAAAGACAACGCCTAGGCATAGTACGAAAGAGAGAATCAACCTTTTAGTGGCTGTAGTAATGATCAGCGAAATTTTACTGGTTAAAGAGCAGAGAATAATGACCTAGGACGAGATCATCAGCACGAATTATCTAATAAGCGACAGAAAAGGGAGTTAGCCTAGCAAGTAAAACGCTTCAATGTAGCCCTAGCGAAGAAGAATCAGCAAATAACTAACCTTATACAAGAGGTAAATAAGCTAAAGGCCTGAGCGAGTCAGAAATCAGACCTTATACTACTATAAGATGTTTGCTACAAATTTGACTAACGTTATACTAGAGAGCAGTACAAAAGGCCTATATTAGCTACAGAATTATGTAATTAATATAAACCTTAATGCCACTAGGGCTTTTATCTAATAGATAACTAATATAATAGATATATAGTGTTAATAGACCCACGCAATTAATATAGCGATTAAAATAAGCCTTAATACTTATAATATTAGAACTTCTGCTTAGTAACTAGGGAGCAATATAAGGGATATTAGGAGCGAGATTAGGCTTATCTAATAATAGAATATAAATGTCTAACTAGTAGTTATTATTTTAACTTATATATTACTACTTGCTGCCTAATAAATTTACTTTCTTAGCTAGCTACTTAGTATAAACCAAAGAAGCACTAATATTCTTAAATACCAGCTTAAGGCCGGACTCGCTTACAAATATTAAATATAATACTATTTAATCCTAAGAAGAACTTACTAATATTTTTTGCTAATAGGTTTTAACAGATTACTAAAACGTAAGGAGTTAATAAAGTCTTAGTAATACCCTCTTTATATCTGAAGAGGGATACTATTAGTTGGCATAATAAGTTACCTACTAAAGTTAAGAGAGCAATAAATAATAGTCTTAATAAATAAGAGTAATAAGTCCTAATAGAATTCATGCCTAATCAAAGCAAGGCAAATGCCACTATTAAGAAGCTTAAATTTTGTTTTAAGAATGCTAGTAAACTATTACTTAGTACTTATATTTATTAAAAGTAATAAGCCCTGCAGAACGCGGGCTACTAGGACAAAGTAGTAATTAAGCTAATATTATAGGAATCTATAGACATTAAACTCAAGAGTATTACTTTATTATAGATATATAAGTTCTTGCCTGAGTTTATTACTAGAATTTAAGAGAATAAATCTACTACTTTTATATTATAGTAATCTAATAGGAAACTACTATAAAGTAATAATACTAGTTGATATAGATACTAAGAGCAGAAAGGCTATATTGATAGGAAACCTAATAGCTAGCAGTCAGAAGAACGCTTTTGCGCTAGACAAGACTAATATATTAGCTAGAAGCGATTTATTAGTTGTAATAGCTATACGCCTAAACTAGAGAAAAGGGGTAAGAATAATAATAAGGAAAAGGACAAGTCCACCTAAAAACTGACCTGAAATCCGAAAGGTAAAGAGCTACGCTGCTCTTGCTAGCATTACAACAGAAACTATTAGGATAATAAGTGCTCTACCTAACTAAAGGTGTTCTAAATTAATAATATAGATAATATAGTATTAGAAGATGATAATAATATAGCTATAGTAGATATAAAATTTACTAATAAATTAGACTTGAAAAACGCTTAAAAGAAGGCAAGGAAGGTGGCCTACCTCCTTAACTAAGGAATAACTACTAGAATCTATTTACACTAGCGACAAAATTATTTATAGTGTCCACAAATACTATTATATTACTTATTGCATTAATTTTAGTATTAGAGCACTCTAATACTAAGAAAACACTAGAAGAAGCGTTATTCACCTGTTTTATTATTACTAAGGGCTAATACTTCCTTAGAGATGAAACAGAATCACTCTTATTTAGACTAGATACCTATTCGCTTATTTCGCTTATTAATAAACGCTTTTATAAGAAATAGTTTGCTAAAGCCTTTCTAGCTAAGAGCGTTTTAATACTAATAACTATATTAGGTATTAAGGAAGGGCAATTATTTACTTAGTATATAACTATTAAGTTATGTATATATTAGAAAGATAAGAAGTATATCTTAATCTAAGGTAAATTCTATATTATACCTACCTTATCTTATAATATATTAGTTAGTAATAATATTATTTATATTTATCTTAGCACTATTAATATAGGCTAGCAGGTTACTACTTTCAGATCTGCTAAGCATAAAGTTCTTATTTTAATACTAAAGTCAGAAAAATCTGTTTCTATACTAATAGTATTAGTTTTCAAGACAATATAATAAAAGCTATTATGTATTAAAAAGACACAAGTATTTGTAACAGAAACCTGAATTATTAATTTAAAGATGAGTATTAATATACTAATTTAGCATAAGCCTTTACTAAGGGATAAGTCATTCTTGTTTACCCTTTTACTTATAACAGATCTTACTAATAATATAATAATATTAGCCCTAAAGGCTATTCTAATAGATAAACTTGTAGCATTACTATTTATTAACTTTAGAATCTAACTAGTAAAGATTATTAAGAACCAGCTACTAGAGTATATTAAATCGCTACTTAAGGAGCAAATAAGTCTATAAGTAGTAAAAGACATATATATAATTAAAGTTTTTATAAAAGAAACTGATTTAAGAAACAATTAATTATTTGTGATTTAGAAGAATATGAATAAAGAATTCTATATTATTATAGCAAATATATTAACTTATTAAAGAGTAGAATATAAGTGAAAAATACAGAATATAATTAAGAAACATTTATATTTATTTTGTGCTTCTTTAGGATCCTTTAATAATAGAATTAAGATGTTAATTAGATTCCGAGATAAAATAAATATATTAGGTTTGAAATTAAATTCCTATAGCCTATCTAGAAGAGATTAGTAGGAAGCTAACAAGATACTTAATCTATTAGTAGAAGATGACTACATTAATTTAGTATTACTTAGCAAGCCTGTTACTAAAACATTACTAGTATTTGTAGTTTAAAACAAGGGCAAGCTAAGACTAATAGTTAATCTGCAGAAAGTAAATACTAAGCTTTATCTAGATGCCTACCCTTTACTAAAACAAGATAAGGTACTCAAAGCATTAAAGGGAAGCGGTATTTTTACTACTCTTAATATATAAAAAAGTTTCTTCTAGCAGAAAATTTGACTAGAAGACTGCTAGAAAACAGCTTTTGTAATACCTTATTAGGGCTATAAGCAAATAACTATAGTATTAATAAGTTTAACTGTTATACTAGGATTCTTTTAACACTAGATAAAAGACCTGCTTAAGGCATTCTTATAAGAATTTGTGCTAATTTATATTAATAATATTATTATATTTAGTTAAACACTAAATAAACACCTATAGCATATTAATAAAGTACTAACTAAATTAGAAGATTCTAAGGTATTATTATTAATTAAGAAATGTTATTTCACATACTCTAATATTAAATTACTTAAGCATTACATTTCTTAGTTAGATTATACTACTAAAGAAGAAAAGATAAAGGTGATTCTTTAGAAGGCATTTCTAATAACTCTTAAGGGGTTAGAAACTAGTATTAGCCTATTTAGATATTACTGAAAATTTATAAAAAGATATACTGTTATTATTAACTTAATCCTTTAATTAAAAACCCTAGGTTTTAAAAGCTATCTAATTAAGGGCTGTCTAAGAGAACAGTACGTTAGCACTACTAAAGCGCTTAAGAATATAAATATTAATTGCTTACTTACAAAAATCCGAACAGAGATAATTAATAATACAAAGAAAATGTAAGAGACACTAAAATAAAAATTAGCAAAAGCATTAGTTTTAGCTTACTTAGACTTCTTTAAACTCTTTAAGCTCTATATTAATAGATTAAAAGAACACGGCTTTAGCGCTGCTATTTACTAGATCCAAGATAGAGTAGAGAGACTAATACTTTTCTTATTATGTTATTTTAAACTAAGTAAGCAAGAATATTAGGCTACTAAATTAAAAACTATAACACTAGTATAAGCCTTACAGAAGATTTTATTCTACTTTAACTTTAATAATTTTAAAGTGATTACTAATTATATAGTAATACTTAGCCTCTATAAAGAAGCAAAGAGTAAAAGATTATAATGCTTAGACAAATAAGTATTATTTCTATTAAAGTTTATACTAAAGATAAAAATTATATACTAGGCTAGCAAGTAGCATGATAATATAGATAATTTGAGCTAGTTATATAATAAAGAAACTAAGGAACTAATATCAGTACTATTCTTTGTAATATTAATTCTAGGACTAAGTAATAAGTTCCTAACAGAAGTAAAAGCCAAGATAAAAACTAATAAAGCTTTTACTATAATAATTAATAAGTTAGAGAACTAAAAGAAAATTATAATCTAGAAGGGGGAGCAGCATAATAACTAGTAATAAGTATATTATAGTTTCGTAATAAAGGAAGACGGGCTTTTATACTAGTAGAAGATTAATTCTGATATATAGTTATATATACCTAGTATAGTAAAACGAAAACTTTTCAAGTTAAGTCATAAAGATAGCGCTCACACAAGATCAAAATAGGCCTATAATAAGCTACACAACATTATATTCATCCTTCATCTGCGCTACAAGATAAAGTCTTACATCAGAAGCTGTCTAACATGTTAATAAGTTAAACCTAGCTGTCAGAAGCTATATAAAGAATTATAATTAGTACTAATCCCTTTATATCCCTTTAAAATTATATTATTAGATTTTATAACCAGATTATTAATAATAAATAATTTAGATTTGCTAATAATAATTATATATAAATATTCTAAATATATTTATATATTCTCAGGCTAAGAAGACTAGACTATAAAGTAGTAGGCTACTGCCTTTTTTAATAAGGTAGTTTAATATTATAATCTACTAAGGATAATTATATTAGACTAAAATCTAAAGTTTACTAGCTTCTTTTAGAAGCATCTTTTGCAAAAGTACCAAATTAAAAGCTATATAATAGTAGTCTATTATCCTGTTACAGATAAGTAAGCAGAAAGGACTAATTAGTTAGTAGAAATAGTACTCTAGTACGCCTTAGTAAGAAATTATAAAGAGCACTAGTTAGAGATAGTACTAGAAATCAAATAAGAATTAAATTCCTTAAGAAATATAAGTACTAATGTTTTACTATTTAAGGCGCTATATAGGTATCTACTAAATTATCAGCTTATAAACACTTCAAACCTCTTAGAAGCCCAAGATTTTATAGAAAATTAGGAGATAGTCTATAAGGAACTAAAGGATGCTATTAAACTTGCAAATGTCAGGATAGCAGCATAATTTGACAAGAATTACTAACCACTAACCTTTATTAGCAAGATGTTTGTCAAATTAGTAAAAATAGATCAAAAGGGTTATTAGCTACTAGGGAGCAGTAAGTTATTTATAATCCGGATAGGGTCATACCTTATTAAGTAAAGGGTAGGCAAACTAGCATATAAGCTAGAATTACTATAATATACTTATATTTACCTAGTAATTTTGTATATTCACCTAGAATAACATGTTAAAGATTTATACAAAAGGCAGATACTTAATCTAATACTAATTATTATAAATAGTAACTAAGAATAGGTAGTAAAGAAATTAGTTAAGGAGCGGAAGTCAACTAGAGTTAAAGAGATACTAGTTAAATAGAAAGGCTTTAATAAGTTAGATAATACTTAGGAACTATGTAAGTAAATCAAACAGGATATACTAGAGATAGTAGCAAAATTCAACTATTAGCTTTGTAAAAGACGACCTTGATAGGGGGAGTAATATTAATATAAATAAGATATTAATTATTTATTAATTAGCTATAAGTAACAAAGCATATAGATAGCCTAGGTTAAGAGTAGTTATAAGATTAGTAAGCATTTACTTATATTTATATTTATAAATATTATATATTAGAGACAAAGAGCAGTATTTATTAATTATAACAAATTTCTTAATATTAATTTATAACTTACAACTTCAATATTTATAATAGTACCAAAAGTTTTATATTATTAATAAAGAGATAATTAAAGATTAAGAAGAAAGCAATATTTCTTAATAGTAATTTATTAATTAATACTAATACTAATCTACTAATAATAATCAAGTTAATTAAAGACGCAGTACTAAGTACAGATATTCTAATAGCGCTCTAACTCTATCTAATAAATTAAGCTGCTAATCTTACTGCACTATAATTAATATTAGACTTGTTTAAGAATACTAATCTAACGAGAAAAGAGCGAGAAGTAGTAGAATTACTAATTATATTAGGCTATAATTTGCTTATCCTTTATAATTAATTATCTCTAGAGTTGCAAGAGCAATTAAATATTATTACTTATACTAATCCTCTAGCAATTTCTAATATGTCATTATAAATAATAAGAAAGAAGTAGATACCCTAATAATTTATGCTATTAAAGCTAGCTTTAGAGCAGGATAAATATAATAGTAATCAAGAATAACCGCTAAAAGGCTTATATATAGGCTATATATTAGATAAAAAAATAAGTTATTATTTATTATTTAACTTTAATACTAATTATAAGTAATATGCCTAAGAGATACTAAAGAATATAATACTGTATTATATTGCCATAGATAATGCTATAATATACATAATATACAAGTTATTTATTGCTAAAAAACGTAAGAAATTTTTTAGAGTTAACTTTGACTTTATAAGGTATATTTAGAGGGTATAATAAGGCGTTAGTATTTTTCTAAAGGTTATTTATAGAAATTAAATATACTACTTAGTATATAAGAAGTATTACGTCCTTATTAGTAAAAATAAGATTAGTAAGCCACTAAAGGGAGCCCTACTAAGTTAGAGAACTAGTAAGGCTAGTTAAAATAAATCTAATTTTTTATTTAATAGTATTCTAGTGCTGAAGAAGTACTAGTGAGAGGGACATCTATTAGACTATATATAGTTTTTAAGAAACGTTATAAAAAATAATAACAGATTAAATAAAATACTAGAACTAACTAATAATGATCTAGTATAAAAGCCTTAAGAAGTAAATACTAAAGATTTCTTCTAGACTAATGCTATTGCTCAAACACTCTAGTCAGCTGCAGGTGTGTTACTAACAAAGCAAAAGAAGCAGAAGAGGACTAAGCCTAAGAGCAAGGCGGAAGAAGAACCAGCCAGCTTACTAGTGAAGCGACGTTCGGCTCGACCGTCTAAATCTGCTGCCAGCATTGTACTAGCAAAGCTGAGAAAGCGTAAGGAGACCAAACCAGAAAGCGAAGAGGAGGGGGAAGAGTCGGTTAGCCTATCACCTAAGCGCTATAAGACCAAGGCTACAGAAGTAGCATCACCGAAAACCTCTCGTACCAAATCGCGCAAGACCGCTGCAGCAACACCACCAAAGATCCGTGTTACTATACTACAGACGTCTTCTGGTACAGTAACACCAGTCCAAGCTTCAAGTCGCACTACCACTAGACTAAGCCGTAAAGTTCAACAAACCACCACTTCTCCTCAGTCAGACAAGGAAGGAAAGCGGGCGCAGAAGGCGGTTAAGGAAGAAGAAGCTGATACGCTATCATCGCCCTAAGAGTAATTTTCAAACTATAGAGCAGTTAAGGAGAGAGCAGTTAATATATTAGTGCCACTATAAGAGTAATTCTCTAGTTATGATATAATTAGTATTGCACTATAATAGAATCCGGCTTACTAGTTTATAAACTAAATACTTGTAAGAGAAATAAAGGCCTGTCTTTAGCAAAGCGGTGTTTTAACAGAAATAGCCTAGCAAGAGAATTAGAGAAGACGAGCAATACGCTAAGTAATCACTAAGCAGATAAAGGTGTTGACTAATATGCAGGAGGGTCTTAACTAGCAAATTCGCTAGGCAATTACTAGTGACCCAAACCGTCTAAAGTGACTCTATATAAAAAGAATAGCTTATTACATACGTTGCCTAAATAAAAATAAGGCAGCTAATGTCTTTACTAAGAGAATACAGGGTATAAAAGAGCCGAATACCCTGACTGATAGCAATGCGGAAGCGAGACTATACAGTAATACAGAACAGGTTTCTTAGCCCAGAACTGCTTTAGAACTAGTGACTAGCCAGAATAACGCAAGAGACTAGGTTGATTCTGCTAAGCCAGTAGCTTAAGCAAGAATGGGCCTGAACCTGAGGCTAATAGTAGTAGCAGAAGAGTTTTTAGATAGAAAGAGACAGTTAGTTAATGTCTTAGGCCAGCCTATTAATACTATAGTGACAAAGAAGGCAAGCCTGATATTATTATTAAACTAAACAAGATAATCTCTAGTAGTATCAAGGCGATTAAGGAAGAGCTATAATCTACTAGACCTAAAAACAATTATAACGCACTTTATTACTTTAATACTAATATTAGAACTAGGCTTCAGGACCTAGCCTAGCTCTATTATATTAGTAGTTACTATAACTAGGTTAAGGCTAATAGTAATATTAGTATTAAGGGTATATTTAAATAACTAGCAATAATTAATTAACGTATTAAAAGAACCCCTAAATCCGGCTATAGTAACTAATAGAAGTCTAATACTAGTATTAGCTTTTTTAGCTACACTAGCAAGTATACTAGCACACTAAAGGGCGGGCTAAAATTTACTAGTAACTTAAGAATATATGTCATCTTCTATAATAATACTAAGAAATTTGTAGAGCTAACTAGCTACTCTCGCTCTGATATCAGCACGCCTAATAATAACAGAGATAAAAGACTTATTAGCAGGCAAAGCATAGTCACTTATTACCCTGTCTTCTATAACCTAAAAGCCGCTAGCTTCTAGATTTATAGCTACTTAGAAGCTAATGTCTTACTAAGGCTTAGCAAGTATTAATATAAGCGGCATAGGTAAGTAATAAGACCAGAAGAATATACTACTAGCAAAAGATAATAGTTCACTGCCCCTCTAGCAAATATTACGGCTAGTACTAGGGTCTTTAGCCGATCTGTTTAGCATGATAAAAGAGCTAAGTACTGCTTAAAACGCTAAACATGTGTATTTTAGAGAGCAGGGATTATAATCGCTAGCACCTTCTACTTAAATAAGACTAGCAAAAGCTTTCCCCTTATTACATAGACATCTAGAAGAGTAACAAGTCAGATTACTAATAACTAATCTGTTATCAGTACTAGCATTATTAGGGTTTATATATAACTTAGTAACTAGTACCTATATACTAATCCTGTATAGTAATAGCTCAGGATTACGCTATTAAATATAGGGACAATAAGCAGTAATTACTACTAGAGGGATACCTAATTAGAACAAATTTCTTTTTTCTCTTAAGAGTTAATTTTAGCTAGCAGTATCTATTACTAGCCATCTTAGAGTCACTAGTTCTAGTAGTGTTTACTTTTTTATTATTTTTGCACTAATATACTAGTTTTTTTAGGGGTTATAATCGCTAGAGTTATTAGATTTAGCATATATCTGCTATTTTTATACTGATTATTTATTACTAAGGAAGTTATAAGGTGAAACCAACCTTTACTAAGTCTTTATTGCTAAGGAACTTATAAGGCGAATACTATTACTACTACATTAGTTATACTATTAATTAACAACATCTGAGTAATAGACTGCTACCTACTAGCTTACTATAAGGTTAAGAGCTGCAGAGCAATAAAGCAGGTCTATTCAGCCGCTATTATTTCAGTTTTCTTATATCTTTGTTAGATTTTCTGAGAATTGTTAAGGTAATATTAATAAGGATATTAAGCTTCTTTTTTAGGGGGGGGAGCTTGTTAGGCTTATATAGAGATAGCCCTCTTGCTAGTACCAAACTAGCACCCTAGCAACTACAGACCTAGCATAGCACTAGCTTACTAGTTATATAGTAGTAAGCTGACTAATAGATAGAGAGACAGACTTATATAATACTCTTGTTTTGAGGTCTTATTGTAATATTATGCCATCAGCATAATAACTCTTTAAAAATTCTTTTATAAGAAAAGATTATAAAGAAAAAAATTCTTAAAGTAATAAACTATATAATAAAAATTAATACTTTAAGACTAACTAAGCTCTTAAACTAAGTAATTTAATTAGTTATATAAAAAAAGATAACTTTAGTTAAGCGTTTCTTTTAAGTATGCTTAGACTAAGAAGTTTAATCAGATTACTATAAAATAATATATACAGTAATGCTTAAGAAACCGGGAAAAATTTATGTGAGGGATATATATAATTAAGAGCAGTTATAACTCTTAATAATAAATAAGAACAAACATAAGAAAACCTTTCTAAGGAAAAAACCTTATTATTAGTGAGTAGACAAGTTCTTTAGGGCGCTTTAATAGTGTGCACAAGGCTCTGTAGCTACAGTATAGTTAGGCGCAAAGTTATTTAGCTGTAAACAAGAACTAAGGGAGGGCCCTAGCCTTTATTAGCTAAAGCGTTACTATCTTAAGGGCCTTTAGATTATTAGGCGGCAAGCATCTTGTGTTTATCTGAGAGCAGCGGGCAGTCTATAATCACATGTTAGGCAGTCTGTCTTCTCTAACCGTACCCGTAGGATAGTAAGGAGATGTCTGAAATGTTCTGTTTAAAGAGGAAGTCTGTAAAGCCTATTTTGTTAGTCCTTAGCTGTATGGTAAGAGAGCTTTATACCTTAGCTAGGCCTTAATATATCCTTAATCTCTGCTTACTAATTTCCTTATTCTAAGTAGGGCTTAAGGCTTGCTAGAGTGCTACTAAGTAAGCGCTTTATAATAATTGCTAGTTCTCTAACTAAGACACTCTGACTATTTAGTAATAGGACTAGTATTATTATTACACTTCTGTAAGTAGCGTGGCCGCTTCTTATAAGGGTTTTTCCTATAATAGAGAGTATTCTAGAGCTTAGTTTAGCTTTATCTTTATATTAAGCTTAAGAAGGCGTTATTTATGCTAGCTATACTTTTTAGTACCTAGTATTATAATAGCGTGGTAGGGACGTCTCTACTATAAGTTAAGCTTCTTAATAATCTAGAGATAGCTTTTATAAATAAGTTGCCTTATGCTTGTGACTATAAGTCTATAATAAGAATATATCTAGATACTATTAAGTAACAATAGAAGAGGCAGAGAGTAAGTCTTTACTTTAAGAACTAGGATAGACGTGGCCTTATAAGCCCTAGCTATTATACGTAAGTATCTATTCTAGATAAATAAGAGTTTAGTAGTATTTAATTTTGTGCCTTATAACTTGTTAAAAAGATGCTAAATAGCTAATATATAAGTTATTACTAGTTTAATAATAGTGTTATAAATGCGTCTTATATATAAAAGAGAAGTATCTTATATAAAAGTTAATAGAACTATAAGTATAAGCATTTATTAAGTCATCTTTTGAAGCACCTTTTTAATGTAAGGGCCCTATTTTAATTAAGTGTTAATCTAAAGTTCTAGTACTCTAATATCTGTTTTCGTTACTATTAAGATGCTGGCTATATTAATTGTTTTTTCTATATTAAACTTCCTTAGGTTTCTTATAAGGTAAATTAGCTTATACTTTTATAGCATAAAGATAGCGCTATAATAATAGGCCTAGTGTAAGCACTTATTATATAATTGCTTTAGGCATCTATAATTCTTTTCTGTACTTTAGCTAAACGTAAGTATATTAATATTATTAATAAAGCTAAAAACGCTTGCCTTAGTCCCTTAATAATTAGTAATATCTAATAGATCTATGTTATAGAAGAGGTACAGAATAAGTGAGACTAGAGAGCCCTAAGGGATCCTTATACAGACCTTAAATCTCTTAGATGTCTTGTCATTTATAAAGAGCGTAAAAGCCTTATTTAATAGGAAGCTTACTACTTATTTAGTAATTATAAGAGGAATCTTATGCTTTCTTAGATTATAAATTAATTATTAATACGATATTATATTAAAGGCGCCTATTATATTTATACTTAGTAGAGAAGCTATCTTGTCTCTCCTTTAGTTCTAAACTATATATATCTATTTAGTAAGGAGCTCTAGTGCTGCCTTAGTTAAGTAGTTGCCTTTTGCTTTTATTTATGTCTTTAAAAGAGCATTATATTACTTAGCTAAGAAGGTGATTTATTGTGTTATAATAGACTCTAGTGTCTTGCCTATTATGTTAAGCAAGATTATTAATCTATAGGTCTTAGGAGATAAGTAGTCTAGTTTATTAGGTTTTCTTAGAGCTAGTGTGTAAGCCTCCTAAAAAGTATAAGAGTAGTATTCTAGTAATATGTAGGCAAAGAATAAGTAGGTAAGTATAGGTATAAGCTAATTAATGCAGGCCTAAAGGATCCTATTAAGGATCCTATTAGGGCCTAGGACTCTATCTGCCCTTATACGCTAAATAGTGTTCTATACCTCCTCTTTAGTAATAGCTATAAGGTAATAATATGCTTATAGATATACCGCGTCTTTAATATTATTAAGTAGTGCCTCTAGTAATAGCAGGAAAAAGGCAGCTTTAAGTACCTTAACCTAGTCATTAAAGATATATGCTATGACGTCTTAGGTTACTAGCAGTATAAACTTAAGAGAATTGTGTAAGTAATAACTATTAGCTCTTGCTTATTTAGCGAGTTTTTATAGACCGATCTGCTTAGCTTTATTAATAGCTTGCTTTTTGCAGTTGTTTACTTATTGATACTGCGCCTAGTCTTCTTCCTGTTTTATTAATGTCTATATATAGCAAAGTTGACAGATATTTCTTACTGCCTCTAAGCACTCTAGGGTCCAGAAAGACTTATTATAGGATAAGGTGTGCTCTTTATATATAACTAAGTTGAGAGAGAGAGGTAATTAGCTAATTAGTATAAGTTATGTTCTACTTAGTAGTAATTAAGTTATAAAGTTAATAAGGCAGAAATAAATACTAGATTAATAATTAAGTAAAGGCCTCTTACTTCTTAGGTAATAGTGCCTAAGGAAAGAACTAGTTCTAGTTTAGTATTAGTAATAAGATTAATTAATTGCTCTGCTACTTTATACTTAATACTATATAAGGTTCCGCTCTAATATAAATAATGTAAGTTAAAGTCTCCTAGTAAGACATGCTCCCCTGGTCTAACTAAAAGATTATAAAGCAGAGAGTACCTTTGTTGCTAAGTATAAGGCAGGTGATCTGCTATATATATTATAAATGTGTATTATTATTAGCTTACTAATGAAATGTATTCGAATTATTAGTAATATAATATTAGAAGATTTATAGTAGACCTTTTAGTTATTAATATCTATATTATCTTTGATATAAAAGTATATACTAGTGTCTTCTCTTAGGTTATAAAGCAAAGTAAAGCCTCTTCTATAAGCGTTAAGCAAGATATATATTTATAGATTACGCTATAGCTCCTGAATAGTTATAATGTTATAATTAAGAATATAGTCGTCTTTAAAAAGTAGGATTATAGTATCTATTTTCTTCTTTTGTATATTATATTATAGGATTAGTAAAGTTTTGGTATCTAATATATTATAATTTCTTTGTTAGAGCTATTCTCTCAGGAATTATTAGGGCTTATAGTAGTAAGCTTTCTAAGCAGGCAGCCGTATTTAGCCTTAGTAAAGGCTCTATCCCTAGATTTAGCATCTATAAGGTGTTAAAGGCTATCGCTTCTTAGGCGTCTTATTAATAAAGTTAAGGATATTATTATACTATTATTATAACTAGAGTCTATTAAGTTATTAGCAGGACTTATACGCTTAGTAGCTCTTATTAAAGCGTTCTGAGACTCTGCTAAGGGCAAGGCATTTTAATAAGATTAGGTCCTTAGTTATTTATTCTTAATTAGACGTAGTTTCTTAGCCTATCTTACTTTATAAAAGGGCGATTATGCTTAGTGCCCTAGCTATATATAGACTACGTAATAATAGCAATTTATAGTCTCTTTATTAGGATATTCCTTAGTGT
Organism: Endocarpon pusillum Z07020; assembly: GCF_000464535.1. Classification (NCBI taxonomy): domain Eukaryota; kingdom Fungi; phylum Ascomycota; class Eurotiomycetes; order Verrucariales; family Verrucariaceae; genus Endocarpon; species Endocarpon pusillum. Next base: position 20,015 of record NW_006913481.1, read on the forward strand.
TATAAAGAGCTATATAGTGCCTATAATATATAAGTTATTTATACTACTTACTTAAGTGTTTATAACCTTAATAGTTATAACACTAGGTTAGGCAGTTATATATAAATTATTTATAGTGCTTAAGCTTATAATTAATTATAAATCTCTTAGTTAGTATTTAATTTGTTATCTTAGTAATTTCTACCTTAACTAGAAGTAAGGAAAAGGTCTTCTTGTCTTTAATTACCTTAGTTGACTAGCCTATTTTAATAATCTTGATGTCTTTATATAGGTTACTATTAAGCGCCTATAGCCTTTTAATCTCTTTTAGCTATTTAGTAATATCTACCCTGTTTACTTAAATGCTATATATTATAATTATAAAGATGTGTTATTAAAGCGCTAACAAAGTCTTTATTACCTTAATCTATTCTATATCTTTTAGGAAGGCAGCTTTTGCCTCCTTAAATAAGACTATAATTTTAATGTTCTTATTTCTTATTCTGTTCACCCTTATAAGTCTAGAGGCTGCTTTCTTAATCTTTTAATCTCTTTTAGCTATTTAGTAATATCTACCCTGTTTACTTAAATGCTATATATTATAATTATAAAGATGTGTTATTAAAGCGCTAACAAAGTCTTTATTACCTTAATCTATTCTATATCTTTTAGGAAGGCAGCTTTTGCCTCCTTAAATAAGACTATAATTTTAATGTTCTTATTTCTTATTCTGTTCACCCTTATAAGTCTAGAGGCTGCTTTCTTAATCCTTTCTACTAGTTTCTTCGCTTCCCTCTTACACATTATGCGCTTCTCTGTTTCATCAGATATCTTAATTATAATTTTCTTCTCCCCTTTTCTAGGGGCGTTGCCTGTCTGTGCTAGGCGATAAGAGGCGGTGGGTCTCAGGGAGCACTGTGTCCCGTTGTCAGCTATGTTTCGCTTCGCTGCCACAGCGTATGACGCTTTCGGGAGGCGTGCTTCCCAGTAAGGGTTCGCCTGAGG
>NW_006913482.1:0-4891 GCF_000464535.1 Endocarpon pusillum Z07020
AAGAGGCAAAGATAAAGAACTTTATCTAGTAATATTCTTTTTAGCAAGTATAATACTAGTAAAGCATAATTATATTATTTATAATAAGGAATTACTAACTATTATTTGCTACTTTAAAGAATAGTTATTAGAGCTATACTTATTAAAAGAGGATCCTGTTTAAGTACTTATAAATTATAAGGCTCTAAAGTATTTTATATTAATAAAGAAGCTAATACATTAGTAAGCATGCTAAGCAGAATTATTATCTTAATATAATTTTAAGATCAGATATCACTTAAAAGCTACTAATAAAAAAGCTAACATATTAACTTAAAGGGAAACTAAGATCCTAAGAGTAAAGGAGGATTCTAATTTACATCAGATTCTTCTGCATTCAGACATATTATTTAAGGAGGTAAAAGACAACCTAAAGATCTTAATAGTGTAGGCGTTGCTAGAGGAAGAAGATTTGCCGCTCTAGAAAAGGGTAGAGAAAGAGAATCAGGTTAATAAGACGTTTAACGCAATTAGAATAGAGAAACAAGTAAAGAACCTAAAGAAGAAAATATTTAGGTATAACATTCAAAATTATAAAGATAAGGAAGAAGTACTATAGTATAGAGAAAAACTAGTAATATTAGTAGCAATAGTAACAGACATAATTTAAGAGATCTATAAGAGTAAAGAGCCTAGGCACTTAGGCTATATAAAGATAAGGAAGACTATTATAAGTAATAGGTATTACATCTTAAATAGATATATATTAGTTAAGAGATTCTTACAGAATTATTATATCTGTAAAAGGACCAAACCTGTATATTAGTTTTTTATAAGCCTGTTATAACCTCTTCTAATTCTTAAGTGCCTTTAATAGGATATCTTAATAGATTTTATTACAGGATTACTAATATTAGAAGGCTATAATACTATTCTAATAATTATTAATTAGCTAAGTAAGGAACGCTACTATATCTTTTATATAGCTATAAAAAAGGGTATAACTTTAGAGAAGATAGCTAAAATATTATATAGGAATATATAGAAGCTTTATAGGCTTCCTTAGATAATTATATCTGACTAAGGGCCTTAGTTTGTTAGCGAAATATAAAAATAATAATACTAAATCTTAAGAGTTAAAGCAAAGCTATTTATAGCTTATTATTTATAAATAAATAACTAGATAAAAGTCTTTAATATAAAGATAAAATAATATCTAAGGGCTTATATAGATTTTGTATAAGATAATTAGAATAACCTCTTCTTAAGCACTAAATTTGCTATAAATATAGTAGTATCTAAGTCTATATAGCTATTATTATTTATAAGCATATATAGATATTAGTTAAGGATAAGTTTTGACAAGCTTAAGTCTGCAGAAACAGTAAGGAAACGCGTAGCCCTAAAGAAGGCTAAGAACCTAGCAAAGCTAATAGAAAAGGTTTAGAAGTAGGTATAAAGGTACTTAAAGATCACGTAAGAGCGACAGCAAAAGCAGGCGAACAAGCACTGCCAGGAAATCGATTTCGAAGAAGGAGACAAGGTCTGGCTATCAACAAAGAACATTAGTACAACAAGACCTTGCAAGAAACTTGATTCGAAATGGATTGGGCCATGGAGCTGCCCTCATTAATGCGGATTCATAACGTGTTCCACGCATTACTGCTTACTAAAGACTCTACTGACCCCTTGCCAGGCCAGGAATATCTATAGCCTCTGCTAGTAGAAACAAAAGGAGAGGAGGCGTAAGAGGTTAAGGACATAGTCGACGTTAAGCAAGTGGGCAAGGCCTTGAAGGTGCGAGCCAAGTGAGTAGGTTGGCCAGAGGACCTGACCTACTACTCTATCACGAACTTTAAGAACTCTGAGGACCTGCTTAGAAATTATTTTAAAAGGCACCTAACGAAAAGAGCGCCTGATTAGTTAAACTTAAGCTAAATACAGGAAAATCTAACAGAAACATCACATAACAAATTTGGCTATATATATATAGCTAAATTTTAGACTAACCTAATAAGAAAGTTATTAGGCTTGGCAACGGAATTTAGGAGGAGTAGGCTTACTTTCTTGTGCTCTTAATTAAGGGCAATTAATTTTTCAGAGGGGGGGGTAGTGTAATAGATAGAGTATCTCCTCTACTATAGCGCAGGAAATACATAGGACTAGCCACACACTCAGATGGCAGCGCTGTAGCGTATCTATAACAGCACAAATAAGCTCTTTTCGCTCTAAGGAATAAGTCTTCTAAGTAATTATTATATCCTTAGTCTTCTTAAGCGCTTCTATATAATAATCAAGACTCTTAGCCTCTTAAGCATCCTATAGTATTAATATATATAAAGAGTCTAAAGAGCCTGTTATAGCTTTTGCTTCTTAGACTTAAGCTTCTAAAATATATCTTCTAAGTAGTTTCTATTATATAGAATAGTCTTTGCTATATAGTACAAATACTTTAAGGAATATAATATAACAACCTTAAAGGGCTATCTTCTTAGACAAAGCCTAATACTAAACATAAGACTTTGATTTATTAATACAAGATTTAGATAAAGGCATTACAAAAAAAGAAATTAGGAAATTCTAAGAAGTTATAATATATTCTTTTAACTTATAAGATTAAGCTAAGAAGAGGAGGGGATAGTATTACAGTATATAAATATACTAGGCACTAACAGGCCTTAGAGGCTGTATAGACCTTATGTAAAGAGACCCTAGAACTAACTAAGCCTAAGGGGCTTGGCAAAAGGATACGCTTATACAGAGACAACCTTAAGCAAGGTGTTTATAAGGAGAGACTAATAAGTAACGCTTATAGGCGCTTATAAGTAAGCAGCTATAAGCACGAATCTCTTAGCCTATATAAGCACGCTTATTTCTTAAATAGTTTTATAGTCTTTGTAATTAACTTATATTATTAGCTTATATCTAAGTTAAAGACATTCTAGTATTATTTACTATACTTCCTGTTCTATCTAATTAATCTACTTAAACCTAGCTTCTAATTAAGACTTATCTTAACCAGTTAAGCCCTAATAATAAGGGATACTAAAACACTTATAGCTAAACTAGCCTCTACTTAAAATAAGTATTTATATATAATAGTAAGGGCCTATAAGGCCATGTCTATTCTAGTCTTTAAAGTAAAAACTTACTTTTTACTACTTTTGCTGCTCCTTAATAGTATTTAAATAAAAGTATATTATAAGCTCTTAATTATAGATATAAAATAGCTTATCTAGAAAAGCTGTCTCTGAATTACTAAGAAGCTTAACTTATAGTATAGCTAGCCTTAACACGTTATTAAAACACTAGGAACTAGGAAATATAATTAGTATAAATGCTGCCTTTTTAAGCTTAATATAAAAACTAAATTACTCTAAACTCTAGATTACTTCTTATTATAAGAGAACCTCTTATAAAAGGCGACTATATTATTTATAAAAGCATAATAATAGTACTAAATCTATTATTAAATAGTTAAGGCTTCTTAACTTAAGGACTAGCATATAATATAAGGCGCTTAACTAGTAATGCTCTAGCAAACTACTAGCCTAGCATAAGACAGAGAAATTAATAAGCAAAGACTAAGAATCTATAAAGGCCTAGCTAAGGCCTAAAGCTTCCTTGCCACTTAGTTAAGAATAAACAAGATAGGTTTTGCAGACTTCCTATTTAAAAGAAATGTACTAGATATTATCTTACTATCTTGCGAATATAACTAGAGACGCTAGACTACCTAATACATAGTCATGGATTATCTATTAGTCTCAGACAGACACAAGATGTTAACAGCAGCCGACATAATAGAATACTGACGTCTTCTTAACAACCTAAAGGCCCTTAAGATAATAACGCTATAGCTGATAAAGGCTAGGGCCCTCCTCTAGTTCTTATTCGCAGCCAAATAACTATATACCTTACTGCTAACTATAATATAGAGCCCTGTACACCCTGTTAAAGTGCTCTGAAGTAGCTATCTAGCCACTAGTAGTAAGGTTTTCCCCTTAGAAAGGTTTTCTTATACTTTGTTTTACTTGTTTTACTTGCTCTAAAGACCTCTAACGTTTTTACTTATATATATCCTCTGTATAAATCAGCCCTAGACTAAAACTATATTAGTATAAGAATCAAATTAAATTAAATTAAATTAATAATTAATATAGTTCATAATCATCCTACGTATATAATTGTCTCGCGTACTTTTCTTCTAAATCACAATCTTTGAACTATTATACGCTACCATAACACAACAACATAATGAATTCTTAATCTCAGGAAGCCAGAATTCTCCTTGCTATCTAGGCTATTTGTACTAACCAAGAAATGTTGATCCGACGTGCTGCAAAGACGTACGACGTCCCTCAAACTACTCTCTGTGATCGTATAAAGGGCTGCACCTCAAAGGCCGAAGAGCGCAATGCTCGACACATTTTGACCCTGACTGAAGAAGAGACGCTTGTATGATATATCCTCGACCTGGATTCGCGAGGATTCCCACCCCGGATCAACGACGTACGAGATATGGCCGACCTCCTTCGCAAGACGCGTCACGCGAAGCCTGTTGGCAAGCAGTGGCCATACAACTTTGTACAACGCCGCCCTGAGCTCAAGACACGTTTTTCGCATGCGTACAACTTCCAGAGAGCCCTCTGTAAAGATCCTGACTAGATAAAGGCGTGGTTTTAGCTGGTTCTTAATATGCGTATAAAGTATAGCATCTAAGACTATGACTTTTACAACTTTGATAAGACAGGCTTTATGATAAGAGTCATCTGTAATAATATAGTAGTCACATATATATAGATTAATCTAGTTAAGGTAAGTAGCTTCAACCTAGCAATTATAAATAGGCAATAGTAATCAAGTATATATATAGTAACGGCTTTATACTACTATTATTCTTAATCTTATA
>NW_006913483.1:0-4353 GCF_000464535.1 Endocarpon pusillum Z07020
AATATAATAAAGTTATTAGCTTATAAAGACTATATATTTTACGTATAAATTAAAGTACTATTATTCTAATTAATAACTAATATTATATACTTATAAAGTAAACTATAAGTAAAGTATAAGCTAGGACTTAGGTTACTTAAACTCTAAAGTATACTTTAAAGATAAGAGTCTTTATTACAAAGATAAAGTAAGTTTAAAATATATAAGAAAGTATAATAAAGGCCTTATAAGAGGATATAAACTCTATATTATATTAGTAAAATAATATAATAAAGTTATTAGTAACGCTAACCTAAGTTTAGATAAGCTATAGACTCTTAATTATTTAATATCACTATAGTAATAGTAACTTATAAAGAAGTTATGCCCTCTTTAATAGCTTTATATAACCCTAAATTCTAATAATTTAAGAGCCGATTTTTAATAAATATACTTAGTTTATCTATTGCCTTAAGCCTTATAAACTAGCTTATAAAGCCTGCCTTAAAATTAGGATATGCTTTATAATAAGGCGAGACGTAAGTATAGCAAATTAAAGGCGGAAGCAATATAGCCTAAATATAGTAAGTCTAGCCTTAATTACCTAAAATAGCAAGCTAATAATTCTAAACGTAGATAACCTAAGAGCAGGCCGACTATATATATATAAATAGAAACATATAGCCCACGCCCTTAGTAAGGCTAAAGGAGAGATCCTATTACTAGAAGACTTTAATATATATCACTTTACTTAAAGAGGCACTAGTATTATATACGAACAGGGTACGAATTACTTGCTTAATAAAGCTAATCGCTACAACCTTAGACTACTAACCTTAAGAGGGGAGGCAACCTGGAAGAGAGGCACCTGTAACTTAGTAATTAACCTTATATTTGCGTTACAAGTGCTAAGCAATTAAGTAATCTTTTGTAGCCCAAAAGAGCGCTAGGCCCTACTATAAGACTACATCCTTATCAGGATAGATCTAGACATCTAAGTACTATAAGGATTGTTAGTAAAACATATGTAATTCGCACTTGTAAAGCTAGACAAGAAAGGCCTTATAAAAGTATTATGCCAAACTTAATAGGATCAGATAAAGAGCTTGTTATAAAGTATCTAAGAAGCCTTAGAGACCTTACTATTATAATACTGCTCTAGAGCTACACCAAGCCTAAGCGCACGCCCAAGTTTGTCTCCTAAAGCTAGCGTGCTATTAATATACGTAAAGTATCTAAGATATAAGTATATTATTATTTACAATTAAACCTACCTTTATAGTTTTAAACGCTCTTCTAAAGAGCTAAAGAAGGAGATATAATAGATATTAAGAGTAAATTAGAGACGCCTAATTAATAATCTAATTAATACTAAGAAATAGTAAAGGAATAATAAGCTCTAGAGGCTCTCTTAATAGAGCAGGCAAGTAGTAGGAAAGCTGTATACTAATCTTTATATCCCTGCTTTACAACAGAATAAGAGAGGCGAGCTAACTATGTTAGATAATAAAAGGGCCTAAATCCTAACAGAGAAATTCTTCCTAGCATCCCTAGTAAGCCCTACGAACTCCTTATGGCCTATATATGCGACTTAGGCGAACTAGGCATTAGTACTTAATAGTTTGTCTTAGCAGAGGAAGTGTACTAGCAGTAATTAATAGGCTCCTAAGCGAGAAGGCTACAGGGCCGAATAGTATCCTAAACGAGGTCCTTAAGAGAATCACCTCAGAAATCGCAGCTAGACTAGCGTATAGTATTCGCATGGCTTGTATGCAGTATACTTCTAATATATAGTATAAGGAATTAATTATAATAGTCTTATATAAAGAGGGCAAGAAGAATTACTTGCTGCCTAGTAACTATAGGCTAATTGCCCTAGAGAACACACTAGTAAAGATTACTAAAAGTCCTTATAACTTACCTAAATAATATATAATAAAATAATACTCTTTATTCTCTTAGACTTAGATAAGGGCAAAAAGAGACAGATTTATAGCTTCTGTAATAGATCTGCTAACCTTATATATTTAGATTATATAGCAGGCATAATTAGAGAATATAGTCTTAATATCTAACTTAAACTATTATCTAATAAGCTTAGAATCTTTGTATAAGGCCCTCTAGAAGTTATATATATAAGAAAAGTACGTCTTTAACTCTAGGCAATATTATATAAAGTAGTATGCCTAGTTTTTACTAACGCGTTTATAGATACGTATTATAAGCAGAAGATTTGTTATATCTTTTATCTCTTTAATCTAGAGCGGAAATCCTTGTAAATCCAGGTTAAGTATATATTATATAATTGTTTTTTCTTTGCTTAAGGTTAACTTATATCATATATTACGTTATTTATTAATAAAGTTCCTGTTGCTAATTCTGTTATATAATATTATTCAAGGCATATTATATAGCTTTATAGCGTATATAATATTTATTTTTAAGGTTGTATAAATTGCTTTAAGAATAATAATAATACAACTTTTATTTATGTAGTTAGACATTTCAAAGGTAATAATATAATTGTAATTAAAATAAAGGTTCAGAAGTTGAGTAAAAAGTAATAAAGTAATAAGAATAATAAGATAATCATAAACCAAAGTTATAATAGTAAATACTATATTTTATATATATATTAATTATTAACTTAAATTATATATTTATTTAGTTAGAGGATCTTTATAAAAGGCTTTCTAGAAGTTGTACGTATATAAAAAATATGTCTTTAGTATAATAGAAAGAGTATTTCTTTTATTATAACTTAATATAAGAAATATATATAATTAATTATGTACTTAGATAATAGCGCTAATAACATGTTTATAATAGTATATAAAACTCTTGCTATTACACTATTATGCTACTATTAAAGGCATTTGTACAGCGTATTACTCTTTATACAGGAATTTTAGGATAGTAGATTAATATAGCTCTTTTAGAGACATATAATCTTTATAAGAGAGAAGCTATTACTTCTGGCCTTATAGATACTCTATTAGATTCTTTACACAGATTAGTAAGTAATATCTCTATCGCTTAATAAAAGAGTATATAAATTAGAGTGCAAGCCACGTTATAGATAGACTCTTTAGCTTATATTTTAATAATTTATAAACTATCAATTTATTCTAGCTTTAAGCTATTATAATAAATATAAGCTTAATACTTACTTACTATCTTAAAAAATAATATAAAACACTTTTATCTATAGTATAGCTATTAAAGAATCTATCTAGAGTTATTTAACTATATAAGAAAGTTGTTACTCTAGAAGTAATATAAGGTCTGTTTAATACAAATACTCTATATTATATAAAGGTTTAAGAATTATTAAGTCAAGATAATTCAGTATTAAATAAAGAAAAAAGAGAGTAGCAAAGTTTACTATCCTTCTTTAAGCAACTAGAGGCGGAGCTTAAATAAAGCCCTTCTTATAGATTAAGATGCCTTATGTATATTAATAGTATATATAAAAAGAGTAATAGATGATTTATTAGCTCTTTTAGTCTTTATAACATTAGTTGATAAGAATTAAATATATATAGTAACATTTATACTAATATTAATAGCTGCTTATAAGAAAGAGAAAACTCTTTATTTAAAGAAGAAGACTAAGTATTAAGAAGCCCTTTAGAAGAAGAAAACTTAAGAAGAAAGATATTAAGACCTTAATAAAAGTACTAGTATTAAGATTAAGGCTCTAAAGAATTAACTCTGTAATAAAAAGCAGATTATTTAGAATCTTTAGAATAAGATTTTAGTAATACTAAAGCCGTAAGTTTAAGTAGAGTCTTCTTTAGAAACTCTAACAAAATAAGAATTACTGCCTTAAAGGCAAGTCTTATTAAAGGTAACTTTATGTTATAGCACGTGAATACACTAGACACTAACAGGCCTTAGTGGCTGCACAGACTCTATGTGAAGAGACTCTAGAACTAACCAAGCCGAAAGGGCTTGGCGAAAGGACACGCTTATGCAGAGACAATCTTGAGCAAGGTGTTCATAAGGAGGGACTGATGAGCAACGCTCAAGGGCGCTTATAAGTGAGCGACTATAAGCAAAAATCTCCTAGCCTATATAAGTACACTTATTTCCTAGATAGTTTTATAGTCTTTATAGTCAACTTATATTATTAGCTTATACTTAAGTTAAAGACATTCTAATATTATTTATTATACTTCCTATTTTACCTAACTAATCTACTTAGACCTAGCTTCTAGTTAAGACTTGTCTTAATTACTTAAGCATTAATACTCTAAGCCCTTTAATAGTGCTTAGCCTAACACTAAGAAGCTGCCTTATTTAAACATCTTTAAGAATAAATCTTTCTAAAAGTTTTGCTTTTAATTATTAGTTATAAAAATAAAGTTTATA
>NW_006913484.1:0-3259 GCF_000464535.1 Endocarpon pusillum Z07020
GTAGGGTCTCTAGGGCTTCTTGGATGCTTTGTAGCGGGCTCTCTGTCTGGTCCTATTGAGTTTGGCGCAGTGCTTTTATGAGGCCTTCTCTGTCTAGCTTTGCAAGTGCGAATTACGTGCGTTTTATTGGCGATCCTTGTGGCGTTTGGATGTCCAGATCTATTCTGATAGGGATGTGGTCTTGTAGCAGGGCCCAGCGCTCTTCTGGGCCACAGAAGGTTACTTGATCGCTTAGCGCTTGTGACGCGAATGTCAGATTAATTACTAAGCTGCGGGTGCCTCTCCTCTAGGTCGCCTCCCCCCTTAGGGTCAGTAGTCTGAGGTTGCGGCGGTTAGCTTTGTTGAGCAGGTGATTCGCACCCTGTTCACATATAGTACTAATGCCTCCCTAAGCAGGGTGGTGGGTGTTGAAGTCTCCTAGTAGTAGGACCTTGATCGCTTAGCGCTTGTGACGCGAATGTCAGATTAATTACTAAGCTGCGGGTGCCTCTCCTCTAGGTCGCCTCCCCCCTTAGGGTCAGTAGTCTGAGGTTGCGGCGGTTAGCTTTGTTGAGCAGGTGATTCGCACCCTGTTCACATATAGTACTAATGCCTCCCTAAGCAGGGTGGTGGGTGTTGAAGTCTCCTAGTAGTAGGACCTCTCCCTCGGCCTTACTAAGGGCGTGGGCTATATGTCTCTATTCGTATATGCGCGGTCCGCCTGCTCTTGGGTTATACACGTTCAGAATTGTCAGCTTACCGTTTTGGGTAGTTAGGGCCAGACTTGCCATATTTGGGCTGTACTGCTTCCGCCTCTAGTTTGCCACACCTACGTCTCGCTTTATCATAAAGCATACCCTGGTTTCAGGGCAGGCTTTATAGGCCAGTTCATAGGGCTTAGAGCAGTAGGTAGACTGAGTGTGTCTATTGAAGATCAGCTCTTGAATTGCTAGGACTTGGGGTTGTGTAAAGCTGTCGAAGAGGGCACGGCTCCCCTGCGAGTTGCTGTTACCACAGTTGTATTGGACGACTGAGAGCCTACAGCTCATCTGGGCTTAGGTCAACGTCGCTCGCCCCTGCGATTGTCATGCTTCTCGCCCGCGATGCTTCTTGCCCTTAGTACTATAAGGCTTGTCGTTATCTTTGATTAATATGTAATCTTTATCCTAATCAGGAGTAACGATTTCTTTCAAAATAGTTATATAATTAGCTTAAATAAGCCGTCCCTTTATATTAGAGCCAGTATAGAAGTAGAGCTAACCCTTAAAATTCCATCTAATAATGTTATATATATATACAGATTAATTTTGGCGCTTCAATCTAAATTAGGTCTTTAAAAGGGCATTTCGAGCCTTATAACCCTTACAACAATGAATTCAAGCTTGTTATTGCAAGCAAGTGGCAAAATAAGACTTGTCACATTATCAAAACTTCTTAAATGCATCTAATTACCAAAATCGACGGTCAAATCCCTATATAATTCAGGCATTAATATGTGATTATAAGAGCATTTTTTTCTGTGCAGCTATATAGGTCCTTACACTAAAATCCTTTATATTTTGTTGAATTGCATGTTCAGAGCCATGAGCTAGACCAATTGTCCTTGCTATGGGCAGTGTAGCAGGATATGGCGAACTGTTAGCGTATGCCAGCCGCAGGCGCAGACAGGGTTAGTATCTGGTACTTAGATAGCTACTAACCATACGTTCAGGCCTATGACCTCTGACCACATTAAGAATAGTGCTGTTGCCTCTGCCTTCGTTAACTCTGCGTATAGCGTGCCAGGAGGCAGATCTCGAGTATTTCTTCGAGTACGAGCACGAGAACGACGTTCTTGTAACTCAACCTCAAAAAGATTGAGAGTATTAGATCCAGCAAAAAATTTAAAAGGTATGGTAAGTAGGTTCCTTTCGTCAGGTAGTCTCCTTGGCCTAGGTGGTCAAGGGTCCTGGCCTCTGCCCTGCAGTGTTCGGCAAGCCTGCGTTGCGCATGCGGTTCGCCTGCGGCGCTGCTACTCTGCTGTCTACTCGCGCATTTCTTAGATTCTCTATTACGCTTTAGCGGCGGCATTTTCTCTGCTGGTCCTTGGCTTATAGCCCACAATTTTATTATACTATTTTATGTCGACTAAGGTAGCTTTTCTTTATAAAATAATATAATACAGAATTTATATCCCTTTACTAGGTCTCTGTTACACTTTTCTGCATCTACTATTTAAGGCGAGATGCTTCAGGGTTCAGGTAAATAAAGCTCTTGCCTACGCTCTAATTGTAGTTTACTCCTTAAGCATATAGTATTAGTATCCAGCTAGAACGATATCGCTTTAACTTGTATACAAAATACACACTCCTTATAGGCTCTTAGTACAAGTGAGATAGCTGGCCTAGACTCTTTATATATTAATACACGCATACTGTCCTCTCGGGCTATATAGACAGTCTCTTTAGTGGCTGCCATTGTATATTATGTCCTACGTTGAGCCTAGAAGACTCTTCGCTTTATGTTATCTATAGAAGTCTCTTTTATACAGACCGACTATGCCTTATAAGCGACTTGCTTAATACGTGTATGCCAGCTATATACTAACTCCTTACTTACTAACTAAGCTTGTGTCCTTATTATCTTAACAGATGCCCTTATATAATACGTTTATAGCTACACTTTAACAAGTTTATATAAGCTTATTTTGAGTAAACTAGTATCTTTAATTACTTATATTTCTGTATAATTATTTATATAAGATGATTTATCTATAATTCCTAAGGATAGCTTGTAACTTAGCTTTAATAAGGCCCTTAAGCTTTAACAAGTTTATTTGTATTAAAAATTATAAGTCTTAACAAGAGTTAATAAATGCTTATTTATTTGTCTATATTAAAGAATTTCCCTCTCCTTACTAGTAAGTCGTTATATCTATACGCGTGACACGTAATCTCAGGAGGGGACAAGCACAAGGGTGTCCTATCTTTTAAATAAAATGATATTATATCCACTAATAATAGAGTCAGTTTCAGGTCTGAATATAAGTCAGATACTTAAGAGTCAGATGATTTTCGTAAGCTAATTCCCCTGGTTTAATACGCGCAGGCAACTCGTGTATGTAGCGCACGCGTTTACTTACACTGCCATCTAGATTTCATTTAGTTTTATTGCTGTAGCAACTACTTATACTAGATACCGCAAGAAGATAGAAATCTATATCTTAATTATTTAAATGACTAATAACTACTTAGTACAAGCTTACTAAAGGCATATTATAAAAATAATACTAAGATAAATT
>NW_006913485.1:0-8996 GCF_000464535.1 Endocarpon pusillum Z07020
GACGCTCTCCACGTTAACAGGAGCTGTAGACAAAGGAGGAGGAGGAGGAGGAGAATAAGCAGGAGTAGGAGGCCCTGCAAGGGGTATTGGCCCTGTTATTAATGAAGCTTTAAGGGCTATATTAGCCTCCTGGTGTGCCTCCTGAGCAGCAACCTGCTCTCTATCATTGGCGTCACGCTCTGCTGCCTCAGCTTCTGTCATAAGTCACTTATTAATCCTATCATGACTCTTGAATTGCCTATTTCATCCTCTCATCAGCAAAATCAACAAGGCCTTTCTGTACGTTTGTAGCTGCTCGATCATAACGCGTACAAGCGTAGCCAGTAAGAGCCTCCCTAGCCTCAAGGATTTGCAGACCAAGCCCTGTAATCTGATTCCTATTAGGAGAGATATAAGGGTGCTGCGAGTAGGAAGCAGAATTTCGTAGAGGAGACGTTAGTAAGGCAAAAGTATGATATGTTGGTGTCCATTTGGCGATACAAATAGGCTCACTATTAATCCACCAACAAGGGTGTACTAAGGATCGAGGGATAGGAGCCCCATCTTCGAATGGCTGCGCAAGATAGTGCTTGCAAGGGAGGCCAAAACGAACAAGTAACTTACATTCAGAGCAGAAGGGCGTAGGGCGTAGAGAGCCGTTATTCATCTCCTCTTTTGTAGCCTCTCATTCAAGGGATATCTTTGAAATAGCGAAAAACGATATAGTATCTGCTAGAAGAACAAATGCTTTCGAATCAAGCGTACAGGGTACCCTACCTCTATTTTCAGCCTCCTTCTCAGATAGCTGCTTCAATTTTGACTGTATCGTCTTACCAAGTCGACGACTAGCCTCCTCTATACGCAGTTGCTTATTAAGGATATCTGTAGTACTTGGATGAAGACTCTCAGAACGTTGATTCGAATAAGCGCCTAAATTCGGATACTTACGCGTATAGATTCGTAGAAATTGCGTCTCTTTAGGGCCCCAGAAATCACGCAGATACTTGATTTCGTCTGGTCTTAATTTCGAGTAGATTTCAGCTCTATTGGCCTCCAAATCAGTATGAGTATTGCTTTTGATAAAGGTCCATAACAGCGACTTCATCTCCTTCTGAATCTCCTTAGAATAACCCTTATCAGCGAGCCATTTTTCGATATTCTTAATTACGTGCTAGTCGCAGAACTAGAGAATCGTATTTCGCGAATGCACCGCTCCCAACACATCCCGTCTTTGTTGGGTCGCCCCAAGCATATGAAATGGCTTCGTAAGGCGGCATCTGGTCAATTCGCACTAATCGAAGGCTGCCGACCAATGGATGATGATCTGTACCTGGTTCTAACTCGAACAGTCGGATCATGTCACCGTGTGGAATCGCCTCGTATTGTAGTGGTCCATCGTCACAAACTAACATGAAGATAGGATCTGGCTATTCAGGCGTTTGAAACCATAGCAAACGCCTATGAATCATTCTTTGGCGCCTCAGCGAACTTACGGCTCTAGGAGTGCTGTGAAGCTTCTTCTCCTATATGTAAACGAGCGGTAATGAGGACAGACCAAACACGTTGACGTGTTGATGTGCTTCGGTGGTTTTTAGCGAGACTCTCCCAGTACTTGAAAGTGACATTCCACTTTCTTGGCAGGAAGGGTGTTGGATCTTCTTTCTACCCCTTTCATTCCTTTCTTAAAACAAGACAACTTTTATTGAATTGCATTTAATGAACTGAAAAAGAAGAATTATTTGTAAGAATGATTAATTCAGAAGAGGAGGGTTATCTTGATCTAAAGTGGCTATTAATTCCGTTTTTCGAGCCAGTAAACTTAATTAATACATTGACTATTTCTTGGGGTTGTCTCGGGGCAGCCAGATTCGACAGCCAGATTCGATTTCTGCGGATTCGGCATATCGGCGTTCCGGCACGCCGAGCGGCCTAAATGTGACCGCACCATAGTAATTTGTATGTAGTGTTCCTGAAAATCTTTCTACCACCACCATTTGTGTGATTTGATGCTGCTGTTGCTTCTCAAATAGACATTAATATAGATATCTTGGTGTTGAGTCTCTGCAATGGCTCTGCCCTGGCAAGCAAAGGCTGGGTGCCCTGTGCACCTCCGTGATGCTATTGAGAGCTTCGTTAATGATAGAGACCCTGCCTGGCGCCTTCCTCCTGCTCCCAAAGGTGAAGTTTTCGACTCTTTTGAACAGTGCCAGGAGCGTTTGAATGTATTCGCTATGGCGGAGGGCTTTGCTATAACGATTCGAGGCCATAGAGACCCTAGAAACCCTTGTAGGCGTTTTTGGTGCATTCATCATGATGAGGAGACTCGAAATTACAGAGAGCTGGAGCATCAAACGCAGAAGGATCCTGAGGGCAAGATAATCAGTAACTGATAGCGAGATGCAACGCATATAAAGCAAAAAGGGTGTATTTAGTACGTATTTTGTTCCTTTAAGGACGTTGGCAAGCGCGGCTCTAGCGTCAAAGGCTTTTGCCTTGTTGCTCTAGAGCTATCTCATTCTTATCGCCTTGTAGAGAATTCTTTAATTTACACAGAGAACCAGAATCTGCTCCCTGAGTATTGTTAACTTGTTACTCTTGCTCAAAAGCACTATAAGAATATTGTACCTTACTTTAAGAGCTATTAGATCCTTAAGAGTAAGGATTTTAGTATTTTTTTAAGCGCTAAAAAATACTATAATCTTATTTGAAATTAGCTTATAAATAAGAAAGATTCTAAATTAATTTAAGGCCTCTTTAAAGCTCTTAATAACGCTAAATTTATTTATTATCAATATATTAGTACTAAATACAGCACTAAGGGCAAGCTAATAGCTTAGCGACTTACTCAAATCTGGTTTGCTTATCTAAAATAGCTTCTTATAGCTCAGAAATTCGTTACTAATTAAGTTCTTATTATTAATAGTACCTTTAATACGAATAAACTTCGCCTCCCTCTCCTTACTGCCGTTAGTATAACGAATTCAGGGTCAACCTTCCCTGTAGCGTTCAGCTATTACCCCTTAAAGAGTAAGGAGTTGTTCAAATTCTTCTTTGATTGCCTTACTTATAAATGCTTCAAATCTGAGGATAATATCCCTTCTTATCAAGTTGTTATTAGCGACCAAGCTAGTGGCTTGATTTCTGCTCTCCCTAAGGCACTACCTAAAGCTGTATTACAAAGCTGTGACTAGCATGCTGTTAAGGCTATAAAGAAAAGGTTCAGAACTTCAGGATATAAAAAGGATGAGGTAGAGATTCTGAGTAACCTTTGCTAGATCTATATCAAGAGCGCAACTACACAGGAGCTTAAGGACAACCGTAAAAAGCTTATAAAGAAGCTATAGCCTACTAAGAAGAAATATATATACGAAATCTGGGTACCAAAAGAGGAGCAAGTAATATATTACTATATAGATAAGTATATAAATCTTAGTTGTACCTTAAGCTCTTAATCAGAGGGCTATCATTCAGTTCTCTGTATGATGACTAATAGCCAGCTATCCCTTAAACAATCCGTCAAACGGCTTGTTAATACAGTTATCTCTATCCTCAAAACACTTAATTTAGACGAAGATTCATCTAAACGTGACCGCCCATGTTAGTTACAACACGATAAAGCTGTATTTCGATTTCTATTCGACGAAATTAGCCTATTTGCCCTTAACAAGCTTGCGATGAGTAGGAGTTAATTAAGAATATAGCTGCTAATCAAGAGGCTCTCTAGATAATAAACAGTGTCAGTGTCAGCTACTTCTCTGATGGTATTTACCCTGCAAACATTACCTATTCTCTATCATCAAAAGTAGTCAGCCTATCCCTAAGTCATTAATATACCCTCGATAGTGGATTAATGGCCCTATCATTCGATTCAGCAACTGGATACCAACAAATCTGATAGGAGGATATTAGGTCTTGCGCAGGCTGCGTATGAGGGTCGTGGGGTCCCTGTGGCCTACCCTTTACCTGTACCAAAGCAGAAATGGGTACGTAAAGCGGCTCATGGCAAGGCTAACGCTAGAGGGCTCACAGGGGCTGAAATAGCTGCTAGAGAGCTCAACGCTCGTGAGCGTGAGCAGAGACTGCGAGAGAGAGACCAACTTGCTATTAATATGACTCGGAGCGCTTCTACTCAAGTGCAGATGCCCCAGTTTGGTCCTAGAGACGTTGCTGATATAGCAGGGCAACAGGATGAGATTCTCATCAGAGCAACGCCGCCGCCGCCGCCTCCGGAGGAGTCAGTTACCAGGGCAACGCCGCTACCGTTCGAGGATAGCTTGTCTACGCCCCAGCAGGAGGAGGAGGAGGAGGAGGAGGAGGATCCATTCGTTCTACCTGCCTCCACAGCTCCTGCCCTGTTACAGACGAATGCACGACCAAAACGGGCTAGAGGACCTACCCTGGACTATAAGGCTATGCACGAGGGCAAGCAGAATCAGCCGAAACGAGGCAAATAGGCCCAAATACTAGATGCAACGCCATAGAATGTATGGAGAGTCTCAAATAGGCAATAGGTTTCACAACAACTCTAGTTGAACAGCACTCTGATAGATACTTATGCAGTCATATAGGGGGGTTTGAGTGATAAATTCCCCGCCAAATTTTGGTGGCGTTTATATTGCCAAGCCCCAAAACGCCGACACGCCGAATCCGCAGAAATCGAATCTGGCTGTCGAATCTGGCTGCCCCGAGACAACCCCCTATTTCTTGGGTAATGCCTAATAGTTGTTCACTCTGAAAAAGATGTATTACATCTATAATAGTAATAATTGAATAAAAAAATAACTTAATATGACATGCCTCGCAAAGATCTCATCAATCGATAGCCGGACAAAAGACGAGAGAGCCCAGTTCATAGACTTTGCTAGAGTTAGGCACTTTGTCCCGGAGCTAAAGGAGACAGAGAGCGACGTATACGATGCCTAGCATACAATGACGATTCGTCTGTGCAACACCAGCAAGGATCGTCCCGCAGAAAGCATTGGTCTAGGAATAGCGTCCACAGCAGAATTGAAGGTGAAGGCGAAATGGAGGGAAATATGGTTATGTTGCTGCTTAGATCTGCTGGTGAAATGCTGTTCTGGGTTTTCATAGTCCTGCTTTGAACAATGTCTGCCAATCACGATTTAGTTTTCAGCACGGTTATTTCACTAAAGGGCCGACTTCTCCCGCATCTTTCCAATCCCAGCTATTGATGAATGCGTGGCCTTTGTATTCACTCACGTCCTTGTAAAATTTACCATTGAAACGGTCCTTCAATACCTGGCACCTCTCGTCCATCGTGCGAGACAGCCTCAACCTCGTGGCATCGGAGGGAATGACGTTATGCCCTTCCTCGATGCCCCAGAGGTTGGTATCGAACTCTGAGACCCACAAACCGCCTTCCGTCGGCCAACAGACCGACACCCATCGACGCTCTCTCGTCGTTGGGGCCGGCTCTGCCTCTTCCTCCAATGCCGCGATCGCAGAGTCGTCGAGCTCGTCGGCGGCCTTGATGAAGCGCCATCGCGCCTCGCTGTCCCACCATTTGGCGCCGAGGAGGAGCAGGCGTCGGCAGAGGGCGTCTTCATCGCGTTGGCTGTCGAACCGTTTGGCTGGCGGATCGAGAGGGTCCAAGCTGAGAAACTCCAGGTCCAAGGCCTCGGCGTGCTCGAGGATGATGACGCCGCCTCGCGAAGGCCATGCGAAGACGTACACCTCGATATCGTTGACCACCGTACGGCGCGTCGAGTCGTAAGGGCTGTACTGGGGAGGACACGTTGGTCCGGTGCGTCCTTGAGCAGTAGGTTCTATGGTCGACATTGCAAGGTCACGGATCAAAGCTGGTATTCCAATTTGGTTCAAGTGCTCGGTCCACTGGCGGTAGTTCTGATGGTTGAAAACGAAGCATCGAAGATAGACTCTGCATAATCGTGAGATGCTCTGGGTGGGACTCGTGCAGAGAGAGGGAGAGAACCTGACATTATAGTAGCGCCAAGTACAGCTGCTGTAACGAGTTTTATCTCATAGAGCCAATCGGTATCGCTGACGAAATTGAAGAGGAGTCTATTGAGTTTATTGGCGGATATTTTGAACCCCTACAGCAAGCCATTTCGTTGCATGCCCAGCATACGTATCCAGAGCCTGGCCGTCAAGGGACTGTTAATGCGCGACTTCGTAGCTGGAAATGCACCTCTTGGCGTTCGTGTCGAATAGTAATTATAGTCTGAGTAGATGGCGTGCAGGGGTGAGGGTCATCTCATATCATCACCGCCAGGGATGAGACCGAGGCGAGTATTTGATATCTGGTACTACTCGATAGTAGTACTAGTTAGTAATTGAGATTCGCTTTCTGGGCCTCGAGAAAGAAATAAAATATGTCCCCAGCTCACTGTGCCACTCTCCGACCTACTGCCGCTCTACCAGATAAGCCCAGTAAAAAGAGTGAATGAGTAAGGGTGAGCGAGGATGACAGAGAATGGACATCAAGTCATTGCACCTCGCTTCGCATGTGTGCCCCCCTGGTTTGATATTCCAAACAAGCTCTATCTTTTGAGCTGTTTCGGGCCATTTTCTCAACAACTATTTGGTCTTGCTATGGATGCGGCAGACAGATATCCAAGAAGCTCATACCCATAAAGTTGAATCAAACGAATCGGTGAGCAACTGGCTATAGGTCACCTGCAAACCAGCCCAATAGCGCATCTGGTGGGGAAGAAGGCCGCTAGCTATATCACGGTAAGGACTGTTTCAATCCTGTCACCATGATGCTGTCCTTCGCCAAATGCTTGGCCGTCCATCAGGCCGTCCACGTAAGCCTCCCCAAGGAGCTCGAAACAGTCTTTAGCTAATTCCCGCCTGAAAAGGAAGGGAACTTGAGCACCTCTAAATACATACACCAGGTCTCCCGCTTTAGTTTCCAGAGGTCCTATACCAAGGAAACCACACTTGGTGACAAAAAACCTGCGTCCACTGCAAGCCATATTCAATGCTTGCAGATATCGCTGCGCACAAAGTAATTCATGTTGGGTCATGTGCCGGCTGGCGAGTGTGCCTACATCTCTAACAGCTTGAAGATAGACTGTTGCCGGAAAAACGGACTCCCAGAGGCATTTTGGATCAGGTGCATAAGTGGCAGGTTGATGAAGGATATTGGCTATGAGCGTGCGAACCAGCTGCTCGGGAATGGCATTGGGCATTTGAAGTACTCTTGATGAAAGTGCTCGGCATTCGTTCATCCACTTCCAACCCCTCGCCGCACACCCATCCGGTCCCTTCTGCTGGGCAAGTTCCCGATCCCACTGCCATGAGGAACCCACTACCTCTGCGATTTCATCGACGTGTAGTCCACGCAGCTTGATACCTTTGCTATCTGAGGCTCTTCCAAGATAAGGCGTCCGGTCATGCTCTACAGAGTCCCCGCCGGTCATACCAGTCTTGTAGAATCCTCGAGGAAGCATCAGGGCATCCGATGTCGAGTTGAAATTTGGGCACCAGGACGGAAGTTCCGGCGGTCTTCCTTTGGACGATGCTATCTGAAGCAGAAAAAGACCTGGATCCTCCTGTAACATTACGGTCCCTAAGTCGATGTATACTTTCCAGTACGTCTGACGACTTTCCAATGAATAGTCAACCTTAATCTTTTTTCGAACCGCCTCATCAATCAGTCCAAGAACGGCATAGACCTTATCTATTGGCTCTGTTGTGTCACGCGAACGAGCAAAATGGCAGAGACGATTCAGAGAGTAGGATTTGCCCTGACTTCGAAAGTCTTTGATGAAATCAGGGACCATCATGGCGTCGAAACCATCAGTCTTGCTTGGATCGACATTTACGTTGCCTCGAGCAAGGGAGGTCAGACCGGTACGTCCCAAGTGATCGGCTAGAGACGAAAGTTCATGCCATTCAATGGATTTTGAACCGCAGAAGACCACAACATGGCTTGCAAGTGCGACCTCCTGCACGACCCACAGGCGTCGATACCAATTACGGGCAAAGATCTCGCTAATGCCCTGCCAAAGCGGATTGTTCTGAAGAGGTAGACCGTGGCTCTGAAGTGTTTTGTCGGCAATCAAGATGGGTCTCTCAATGGTCTCCAATGACTTGTTTAGTGCCTTTATCTCGTCCATCACAAGGTCGGTGTAGGTTCCAGAGGACCCAAGCCAAACGAGTACTCTCTGGGCCTCATTGTAATACTTGTCCATCAATGGGACCTGGCGCGACTTCTCTTCATTGTTTGACTGATTGATACAGATGGCGTCGGCCCAGAGCGGACAAGGCTGACTCAGCGAATAGAAGGTGTTAAGGGCTAGACAGAGAGAAGGGGTGATCATGAGCTTCTTGTCGTTGCAGATGATAGGAGTGGAGGGCTGCTGATTGTCCCATGCGTACGAAATTGCTTCGTATCGTGGCGCTGAATCGCGAGGCACGTCTGTGAGAGTGCATTTGACCCGGCCACCCTCATCTAGTCCAATTAGATGTAGCAGACGAAAGTTGTCGTCAGGCAAACTAGAGTATGCAAAGTAGTCAGCCATAATCTCTTAGTCTTACGCCTGCCGGTCTATGGTTGCCAGTATCTTCTGCCCAATGAAACAAACTCGAGTACAAACCAGAGGGAGGGTTTCTCCCGTTCTGAGCTTCGGGCTGGAGGCCGCAGCGCCAATCACTTCCAACGGTAAGGCTGTACCAGCTGTATTCAGTTAAGGTGCCTGGATGGATGCTGTACAAGGACAGTAATTGTAGGGCACACAGGCCACACCCTGCAGAGGCGAGCCCAGCTTGAAGGGTAAGCCTCACCCATGCTCGCATGAGCCAGGCTGGTGTCAGGTAATGGTAGGCGCCCCAGAACTTGGTAGTACAGCAGTGTCCATTCAGTCGGAACGCGTGTACAGTGAATGAGCTGCACCAGGCTCACATATCGAACGGATATCAAGCAGCTCTTCTTTGAAAAGGCCGGCATTCTCACCTCTATCATAACTACGTTAACTACTAGTATGACCAGAGCAGGTTTGTGTAGAAAGAGTGTTAATTTTCTACAGAAG
>NW_006913486.1:0-40393 GCF_000464535.1 Endocarpon pusillum Z07020
GCTTTACAACGAATATGGACTTCGTCTATACCCATTCGAAAAAGAATCATGCTGTAGAGGTCATCTACGAACTGACGGAGAGCGTACGCTCGGAAAAGCCTATGCTGAGGTCACAAAGAAGTACGGAATTACCACAGAGCGCTCTGCTCCCTATACCGCTGCGCAGAACGGTAACACAGAGAGAGCTAGGGGGGTACTGATTCTGCGTGCTCGCGCTCTGCGAATAAGAGCAAAATTGCCAGATGAGCTGTGGCCAGAAGCGTTCAAAACAGCAGGCTATCTCAACAATCGTACGCCAAAGAGAGGCCTTAGGTAGAAGACGCCTTTGGAAGCTATTCTGAAGAAGCGTCCGCAGCTATCTCATCTTTACCCGTACGGCTGCAGAGCCTATCCTCTTCAGAAGAACATCTCACACTCTCATAAGCTTGAACCGAGGGCCCTGATAGGGTACTTGGTAGGGTATGATTCTACGAATATCTATAGGATATGGATACCAAGCCGAGGCAGAGTCATACGAACAAGGGACGTCACGTTTAATAAAGGCCTGTTTTATGATCCAAAGGAGCTGGATTCTGGCCATCTCTTAACCACAGAAATTGAGGATATCATTGAGGTTATTGAGATGCCAGAACCGAGCTATACAGCTTCAAGAACTCTGGTTAATGATGATATTGATGACCCTGAGCCTCCTCAGCTTCCTGACGCTCTTGGAGATGAAGAAGAAGATACTATTAAAGTCACAGACAGCGTTGATGATACTGAGCAAGAGGAGGAGGAACTCCAACACTATCTGACGCCAGAAACAACGCCTGAACGAAACTTTGAAGAGTGCATGACCGAAACTAGCGTACAAGCAACTGACTCGCAGGCGACTCGCGCAGGCGAAATTTCTGCTGATTTTGACGCACAGAATATTCTATCAAGTCGTACGAGAGGCGCCAAACGCCGAGAGGCCTATGCCACGGCGCTGACGCATCCATCCGATCTTTCTGCGTACTATTCTGCCTTTTCTGTCGGCCTGAGCAGCTCTAAGGAGCATTCTCCTGATTAGTCAGCAACGTTCGACAACAAATGCTCCATGATGAAGACGAATTCTGGCGGGATCGTTTCTGGTGGGGGAATAATGTGTCAAGGCTGCAGGGTTTTCTGGGGTCTGCATTCTTAAGGTCGACATCACGTAGAGCACTCGATCTACAACCACAGGCAGATTATGCGACATCTGATCAACTGGCCTTACGCGAAACTCACATGGAATATTGTGCGAGAGTTGACTACACCAAATCGACTAAATGGAGCAGTCCGGATCCCTATGCATATTCTACTTTTGAAGTATCCAGGCGTCCCCCCTTGGCGCTCTACTGTTTTTGGAGAAAGGCCACGTGAGTTCAATGACCATTTCAAAAGAGAACATCTGAATCAAAAGCAAATCCCGCATGGCGGTAGCCTCATCGAGGAAACCCAAGCAGATTGGGCAATAGGGCGACCATGTGGATCCGCCGATATGCGCCGCTATATGGGACTACGGAAGGTTTATAAGCATGCTGATCAGGCACGAACGGCCTTTTATGTGGAATTGTGTGACGTCTAAGTCAAGACTTGAAGCTTTTGCAATGATCTTGGACACTGAGATCTGTCGATCGTGAAGTTCATGCATGAATCAGGAAGTGACAGGCGGTCTGGCTGATATCTTAGGTGGGAATCGGTCCCGGTGGCTGTAGAGAGGTGATGTGCTGGTTTGGTAGACTTGGAGTCATCAGAAGTAGAAAGGCAGATGCCTCCGGTGTCTAAAACAGGGGCTTGCACCGTCGGTTTGTTGGCTTAGGATGAGTACAATCATGACAATTATCAGAATGACTCTGCGATATAGCTCACAATGGTTGGCAACTTTGGCCTCAGGTACCCTTAATGTACTTTCTTATCACCTAGACTCTCTCATACAAGCAGCTGTGTCGTAGCGATGCAAGGAACGCAACACGAAGTCTGAGTCATTCTGGTTTCAAAGAGGAGGACTATGATCCTTTTGCCAAGATTTCCACGATCTGGTAGCCCTAAGCCCTAGGTACCGTAACCATGACGCGCTAACCCACTTCTGGTCCCGCTCCAGGTTTTGCCTCGACTGTTCATAGACCTATTAATTCTACACATCTTCGGCATCAACGGCATCCTACAAGCACGCTCTTCATCCCAGCAAAGCTACAGCTCATCCTAAAAGCATACCGAAGCTTCTCAATCGTCAAAATGGTGAGTCGTATCCATCTTACCAGCCTCTGCCGGGCCTGCATCGAGCGAAGTCTTCCCCGGTTACAGCACGCGACCAACAGCAGCATCACTACCACTGCCTGATCATCCTCAAAACGCTGATTGCTCGCCCTATAGGTTCTTGCCGTTGATCTCCTCAATCCAACGCCCCAGGCCGAGGCCCGCAAACACAAGCTCAAGGTACCACACCAGCTCGGCATACCGTCGCTTCATGTCTAACACGAATAATAGACCCTCGTGCCCGCCCCTCGATCATTCTTTATGGATGTCAAATGCCCCGGTTGCTTCGTGATCACCACCGTTTTCTCGCACGCCCAAACAGTCGTCATCTGCGCTGGTTGCTCAACGGTGCTATGTCAACCTACAGGAGGAAAAGCAAGACTCACAGAAGGATGCTCATTCAGGAGAAAGTAGGACTCGACCCTGCCTGTACGTTTCTTGCAAGATAGAAGATGGAACTTCAATACCACATGGGATATGGGATCCCGAAGCGGAGTTCCGGATATCGAGCATGTTTTGCGCGTTTTGCTCTTCGGATTTTGCGTGGTGGTGGGATTTCCACAGAGGTCCATCAATACCAAAACCCACATCGATAGTTGGGTTCGAAGATGGAAGAAAAAGTCTTTGCATGGACTTGAAAGGAGAGATGGTGATGTCTGCATGAACATACTTTACCTTTATTCTAGAGGATGTGAGGAGGGCAGATGTTGCTATTGAGGAGACCTTGGACCTTGCATAGATGGTGGGAGGAAGATGTGATGACAGTGGTGGTGAAAGAGTGAGGTGTATGCTAGGTACCCAATCAAGTCTATCCAAGGTCTCTCTTCTCCCACCACAATCCGCCAGTGACATCTACTTCTTTCGGCTACGAGGACGCGTACCCGATGCCGTACAGCCAACGAGGCGGATCTTAAAGCATCTCCCAGCCGTTTTATTACTTCTATCATACCCATGTCCCAATAGTTGCGGCTATCGTCGATGCTGCCTTCAGCCTACCAGAACTTCAGAAACATCTTTCAAGGCCATCAACAACCCCCCAAAGGTCACTGAATCAGACTATATGATGTCCTGGTAGCGTCTACTTTACATCCATCAGCGGCTTCCCGGTCCCCATCGAAGACTCTTCCTATTTACGTCCATCTTGCGGGCTTCGGACAACTTTGATCTTTGTCGACTCTGTGTTTAGGGTCATACTGAATTCTACAGTCTCACTCAGAACTTTAATGTTCACAGTCCCTTTTTCTCCTCTGCCACACATTGCATTTGCGCCGCCATCTTATCTGTTACGGCGTCTAAACTGACCAGAGAGAGACTTTAAGAATCTCCTTCCCATGCACTCACTATCACCACCTTTGTATAACCTTCGTCCTCCTTCGTACTTCATGCTGTACCCTGTCGTTGCAAAATCAGACCCGACGAAACGCTCTAGACCGCTCTGTCCAATCACCAGCGCTTGTGCCCCCCTTTTTACTACCCACTACCACCCCCTTTCCTGCTACGCAAGTACAAGCATTACCTATTTCGATCGCGAGCAAGTGGGAGCTTTGCTCCAGGGATCTTTGTCTCGGCTTGCCCGTCCAATTTCGTATCAGTATTCTTATGGACTTTATCATGGAGAATAAACGAGCATATAAATCACTACAATGTCCACCTATAGACCCGAGGGTTGTGGCAGAAATGCACCTTCACGGATCAAAGGATCGAAGCATAAGATGAGGCTTCTGCAGGCGCGACTTGAAAAATTGGGAAGCGACCATTTCTTCAGCAATGACCTGTTGCTTGGTGGTATGTATATTGCGTAGACTGAACGGTATGGAAACGGGAGCTTATCCTGGATGGGAAAACGGACAAGCTCACTCCGACAACAGGAGCAGAGCAGATTGATTTGAGTGGTTCCAATGTATAGTGGATGCCCTGCATGTTCTGGGCATGTGGCTTGACCATACGTCGCCTTGTGGACTGTGGGAAGCGCGCTATGCAAGAAAGTGGTAGAGAAATGATGTGAAAATGGTCATGAATCGGTCTGTATAGTGCTTGGGAGGGCTTTGAGATTGGGCTGTTTCTCTACTGAGTAAAGACGTTCTGTTTGCGGTTGTCCTTCGTCCTGGTGCCATTGGGAAGTCGTCTGCTTAAAGATAGTAATGTATAGTTGGATTGATAGGCGTTGGCTAAGTTGCTTTCGACGTGCTACCATGAGTCAATTAAGCTGGACGTGATTACTCATGTACTCATTCTTCCAATGAAGCATCCTGCGTCCCCACAAACTGCCATCCACCCTCAGTCTGGCTAAGACGGACAGACATCCTCTTTGCGACTTCCTCCATTTGTCCCGCTCTGACAGATTCCGCCGATTGCACTGTCTGCAATGCTTCCCTGTCAAGCCCATGAAATAGCAATGGCAATGGCGACGATTTCCAATCGCGCCTGCTCGTGTCTATACGACGTGTCTCGAAGATCATGCAGATAAAATAGAAGATGGCAAACAAGACTAGAAAGACAGGGTAAGCCAAAAATGGCCAACGGATGTGGACGCACGTTTGGTCGCGAAAAGCTTGACCAGTAGCTGGAGCACTGTAGTTTACCATGCCGTGCTGTCTCATGTATGTTGTAATAGAGTCGGACAGGTTTCTCCACGTTTCGTTGAGACGGTCAAAGGTGATATCCCCATTGTTGTAGATGGCCTGGAGTTGCGCCGGTCCCTCGAGTATATCTCTGTAGGGCCCAGGTTTTATCGTTCCATCTAAAAAGGTGGCCAGGAAGGACTTTATGCCGGTTCGAGCTGGTTCTAAATACCCATAAACGCATGCGCTCGGAGCGTCAAGTTCCGTGTATTTTTCACCTATATCCACTTGTATAAGACCCCAATAGGATCACGATTATAAGGAATCCATGACATGCCTATAAGATCGTAACCAGCATCGAAGAATGCCTTACGATCTCGTGTACTGAGGCATTCGACATTGACCATGCTACCAGTAGGCAACTTGGTGGACGCTGAGACCAGCCTTTCTGTCAAGCGTCCGCCATTAACTACTGCGGTGTAGGTTCTTACACAGGGGAACAAGGAACACTGTGCGGCTCCTATCCCAGTACCGGGCTCCGCAGGGCTCTCACAACCCCATCGTAAATGATTCCTACTAGCATTACAATTTTCGACATTTCCGTCGATCAGTTATGAGCAGCTTCCTGCACATGGTGCACTCCTGTTGGTTGGTAAGTACCCAACGATGATATCCGTCTTCCCACCACCCGACTTCATGAGCAGATAATCTGAGCCTTCTCCAGCACCAGGAGGCTTGTTGATTACCGCGGATAGGTTGGAAGCTGTAAGAATATTGATGGTCCAAGCTGATTTATTCGGCTCATTGAGTTTCGGCTTGACATAGAGCTGATTCGTGATATCGATGCAGCTACCGCAGAAGCCAACAGTCTGATAGTTATTCGGAAATGTACAATTGCCGGTCGGACAGTCAAAGGCAACATTTCTTCCCGGATTGAAGATGCCTCCGTTAATGCTATTCTGTAGTTCGAGTGTGATAGGACCTCTATCCATTCCGAAGATAGGAATATTTTCAATGTAGAAGCTCGTCCGGGGAATTGTTGCTACGAAAGCCTCGGCTGGTACTCTGCAATCGTATGTCGACAGAACCTGTTGTGCAAATGGATCCACGATAAGTGCCGCTACCGTGATGAGTGCTCCACATGATGAGGTCCACTGACGTCCACGGAGCCAACCTAACAACATAAGAGCTCCCCATGGACCGCGACTTGCATCATCGTACCTCAGAAGGTCTTTAAGAGGACGATTTTGGTCAAACCATCGCCATTTCAATTGGCTAAGTCCTTCAGTGGCCACTAGCAGCATTGCTGCTCTCAAAATGACAACATAGATTGATATCAGCGAATTGATGGACAAACGATATGGCCACCGCGGCAGTGGACGACCTTCGTAAGGGTAAATCGTTACCACAATCGCAACCAACGCGCTAATAAAAAACACGCAGCACGAGACTTCGAGCCACCAGGCTTCAAGGATTTCATGCCGATTACAACTTTCCGGTCGATTAGGGCGATGAATAAAAGCAGATTGCTCGTACGGGCCCTTCTTAGTGGTACCAGAGCTTCTCCAAAGGCCCTTGGGTTCCTTAAGTCGTGGATTCCCTACGGAATTCTCCTTGCCTCTAGGCTCCATTCTCCCTTGGTGCAAATGTTCCAGAAATGCGAGGAGAGATTATGAACGCTCTGAATTCGAAATACCTTTAGCGTAGATGATTCTTACAAATCCTCACCATATACAAAGCAAGGAAGAAAGATTTGAGTCCATTTAGATCTTTGCATGGTTGCACAGCAGATAGGGCGAAGCCACGCATGAGAAAAGGCTCCGAATCTGACTTGGGTATAAGATAACAGGATGCCATTGGATGCCTCGAGACCTCACCCCGGATTCAATTTCTCACCTGCCAGGCTCTCGGTGTTTGAGATTTGGGGCCTGGAGCTTAGCGTAACTTGGAACAACTTTCGTGATACAATGCAAGTTGTTGGTTGTGCCTGGCTTAAACCGTTCAAGGTTCTGTGTGGAGAAGGCAGCTTCTCCCAATGATATCATGATGAATAGTTGAGCTCAGATCGAGGCAAGCAAGGTTGCTTCTCTGCATGGTTCTGGTACAATTCCCTTGCGCCAGCTAGATACTCTTCAAAAACCCAGAGGTCTGAGTCGTACAATGTTCCAAGAGCCTGCTCACAGTCAGTCAATGAGGCCTGTGATTATCGGAAAACAACGTGATTTTTAGTCTGATCATTCCGGACGTTCTTCGGCTGAGTATGCATGAGGTTGATAGACTGCCTTTTCTCTGCTACCAACGATACGGGTAACGGACTTCAATAATCCCTAGAGCAGAGTCATTGTGCTCAACAACCTTCCGCAGTCCACGTCCTTGCCGGTTGTCAGGCCATACTGAGAAAATTCAAGCGGAGCCTTCATATACCCATGATATCCAGGATTAGTCCACATATTCGGATATTCCTTGCATAGGGGCAACTTGTGAGGCGCACACAGCCTTCTCTGCTGGACTACGGAGCCACCTAGTCTGCCTGGCTGCCCATGTACTAAATATAGCAGACAATCGACAACACAGCCCTTTCATAGCGATATGAGCAAGTCACACAGGTGAAGATCATTACCAAGAAATGGTGCGCATGCCAATTTGGAGGTTTACAGAAGGGTACCTCACCTGTGAAGATCGCTACCTGTGTAACGCAAAGCTCAGCATGAAAAGACAGATTTCCGCTGCCGTGGCGATGTATCAGGCGTACTGGCTTCATTGGCGCTGATGACGCATCTAAACAAAATCCCCGGGCTGCATGGCCTTGATACCTTTGAGGGATCCCCTGCAAACTTGAACCATCAGCTTCAAGAGTATCCGCTGTCTCACAGAACACTTATCACCGCAGCGTAGTTCCAGCCAGGAGGCTGCGGGACACTCGGAACCAGCATCTCCGGCTTGCAGCAAGTCCACTGGCATTGTAAACATGGAAGTGAGTAGACCATTGTCGGTTACTCTGGTGGTGCAGCGCGTGTTGTGATGGAGATAAGGGGCTAAGGCTACATTTTTGCTCCTTGTTGGTCATTGCCTGGTTGGGAAGTCAGGTCGGGCTGGTTATGGCAATCGTTAGACATCAGGACAACACACTGACCAAGTCCTCTCCATGCATGTTATTGCCAAGTCCTACGCCGTGCCCTTTGCTTTTCCCGTGCTGCTGACGATCCCCAACTCTAAGATCACCATGGCATTGACGGCAGAACCTCGGGATTCACAGACTGCGCAAAGATACTGCGAGCAGTCGTATGTAGCCGCAAGGTTGACCTCGACAAAAGTGCGACATCTTGAATTTGGCCCGGTGCGTTGGTTGGAAGGGCATTTGTAGGACCGAGACAGGTAGATTGGTCAAAGGGGAAAGGAAGATGTTTCCGGTGCAGACCTGCCTATACATGCCATTTGTCCACCACTGAGCTGAGTTGGTCGAATGAGTCTTATGGGCCATGACAAGCGATGGGTAGATGCTTCCTCCCCGCAATATTCAACAGCGCCCTCCGACCAATTTACCCGTTGCGGCAAGACCGTTCTGTTCCCTGCTCTCTTCTTTCTAGCATCACCGACTATAGGGACATTGCTCAACCAAGACCCGTCTCCTTGACCACCCTCTTCACCAGCTTCTGCTGTTCGCTTTTTTGAAGGTTGTCGCAATCTGTTTCTTGCAAACATCTTCCCACTGCATAAATGCCTCTGATTCCAGACTCAGGACAGTCCACCCAAACCTTTCCGTTTTTGCCAACTGCAACCTCAAAGCCGCCTGCTAGCTTTTCGCCCAGCTCTTCCAAGACAGCAACACTTTGCGAACTGAGAAGCCGTGCAGCCAAACCAGTGCTGATATCGAACACCATTCCTCCAGTAATAGGTCCGAGTCCTTCGGGTTCTGATTTCCCAGTTGACGGATCGACACAGGTCAGCTCCACCTCCATGTTCTTACTCGCAGATAGTACTTTGGCGTATACAAGATCGTTGGGTTTTAGTTGAGGTCGTGTCTTTTTGCTGGCACCCTCGAAAGCCAATTGAGGAAGAATCGCTTGTGGTATGTGCGGGCAGATAGAGAGGTGGAAAAAGTCCATAGACGAGCGCTGCACTGAAGCAATGACTAGGTCACCTACACGAGGTATGTATCGTGCATTGGGAGCGGTAACATGTGCAGTCTTCTTCTTCGGATTCTGTTCTAGCTTTCCAGCTAAGGTAGCGAGAATTGGAGCACAGGAGCTTTCTCGGTAGAGACCGGAAGCAGGATGGAGGCTTTTAGATGCAGGTATGTTGACACCTGATATGGTATCTCCTGGAAAGACTAGATTGGAGGCCATGGTATTACGGAGGCTTTGAAAGATTGAACGGCTCCAACATATGTAGACAGTGTAGTCAGTTACGTAGACGTTATGTATGTCAAGTTCTACTGACCATCTCCAAAATATTCCGGTCCACCTTCCCCCAAAACCTCGCGACTAAAATATTTTTGGACTTGATTTGAGCAACCACAAAACATTGCAATAAGATTGCTCATTGGTAATGCGGTAGGATCTACTTCGACTGACTGGAAACCTTGTGCGCTATTCACAGCTATGAGCGAAGAAGTGGATGGAGCCTCATCCACCGAAGGTGTCGAACAGTATGCTATCGGGATCTCCTTTGGCAATTCCAATAGCTCAATAGCTCATTTATCAGCCGTACGATTGTCTTCATGGCATATGGTCAGTTGTGCTCTATGCTAATACGGCCTTGTGACAGGATGGCAAAGCAGAAGTCATTGCGAATGAGGAAGGAGGTGAATCCACTACCCTCGGATCAATAGGCTCGCATTATACTGATCCTAATCATTAGATCGTCTTATCCCTTCGTTTCTCTCATACGTTGACGGAGAAGAGTTCCACGGAACGCAAGCAAAAGCACAGCTAGTGCGAAATAGCAGGAATACTATAGGATACTTTAGAGACTACCTGGGCAAGGAGTACGGAAATGCCATTCCAAACCCTCTGCGCTTACTGACGTTCGATAGCTTTAAGTCTATAGACCCTACACCCTGTCACGGCTCAGCACACCCGCAGGAGAATGCATCAACGGTTGCCTTCTCAATACAGGACACCGAGAGCGAAACACCAAACACTGTATCTGTTTCTGAGATTACCACACGACATCTTCGAAGATTGAAGCAATCAGCTTCAGACTTCTCCGGCAAGGCCGTGACGTCTGCCGTCATCGCCATTCCCACGGATGCTTCGGAGGCGCAGACAGAAGCTCTGGCGGACGCAGCCGAAAACGCGCAATTGAATGTGCTGCAGTTCATATCTGAGCCCATCGCGGCTCTGATGGCATACGATTCGCGGGGAGACCATAAAGACAAACTTGTCGTTGTGGCAGATCTTGGTGGCAACAGATCAGATATTGCTGTAGTTGCCTCAAGAGGTGGGATGTACAGTATTCTTGCCGCAGCCCACGATTACGAACTCGGAGGAGTAAAACTGGACCAAGTATTGGTTGATCATTTTGCAAAGGAGTTCATCAAGAAGCACAAGATCGATCCCAGAGACAACGAGAGAAGCCTGGCGAAGTTGAAGCTTGAAGCTGAAGCGGTGAAGAAGGCATTGAGCTTAAGTGCCAGTGCGACGTTGAGTGTAGAAAGTTTGGCAGAAGGATTCGATTTCAGATCGACAGTCAACAGGACAAGATATGAGCTTTTAGCAGGCAAGGTATTTCAAAGCTTTACACGACTGATAGAAGAGGCTGTTAAAAAGGCAGACCTGGATTTGCTAGACATTGAAGAGGTACACTTGACCAAAACCTCGGCCTTGCAGCGGCTTACACTTTGACAGGTCATCTTGTCTGGTGGTACGGCGCACACGCCGAAGATCGCACAGAATTTGAAATCGCTCTTTAGCGAACACACCACTGTCTTCGCTCCCTCGACATCACCAACCGCCATCAATCCAGCATTTTTGGCAGCTACCGGCGCTGCCATTCAAGCTTCACTCATCCAAGAGTTTGAAAAGGAAGACATAGAGCAATCAACACATCCCATGGTGACCGTCACACCTCACATTCCCAATGCCATAGGGATCGAAATAGAAGCCCAGGAAGGGACGTCCTCGTTCGAAGTTGTGATCCCTCAAGATTCAGCTGTACCAGTTCGTAAGACAAAGGTGATGCAATCATTATCGGATGGCGAGATGGTACTGCGGGTGTGTGAAGGACAGCGTAAGATTAAAACCACCAAACCAGAGCCGAGATCCAAAGCCGAGACGAATGGAGAGGAAGACTCGGACGAAGACTCAGATGTGGAAGATGAGGAAGACGTCCGAGAAAGGATCTGGGAAGCGATCAAGCCGCTCGGGGAGATCACAGCGAGAGTTAAGAAAGGATTAAAGGTGGAAGTTACCGTCAATGTCGGAGCAGATTTGAGCATTTCCATAACAGCGAGAGAGCTAGGCGCAAAAACTGGAGTTAGGGGCAATATCGAAAAGCCAGAAGTGACGGAAAATGGTCAGGCATAATCCGACAGCATGATGAAATCAGCACGATAGAGACAAATAGAGAAGACTGGTTGTCGACAAGGAGACCATCTACCCGAGGAATTGCTGCGTGTAGTTCAGATGTTACAGTATGTATAAGTGTTGGTTGTTCACAGAAGTTGACCCGTGAAACTCTTAATTCGCCCCCAAAGCTCCGGTCTTGGATGCTGGAGAGGTTCTATTTGGCGCTACATGAAATTATGTAAGTAGTGAATGCTACCCGCGTCAGGTACATGCCTAAACATTTCATGAATCCGTCAACGGTTTGAAGCTACGCAGAATCATCATTCTTCCACTAGTCCTTGTATCTTCTCTAATTCCAATTCGATCTCAGCTCCCTCACCCATTAAACGTCCTTCATAGCGTAACTTTACATTATGTCAGATGGTGCGCTCTTTAAGCCGGAGCGAGATTACACGAAAGAGGCAGACAAGGTCATTCCGGAGGCGCAAGAGCTTGCAAAGGTTGCTTAGATCAGGCCGAAAGATGCAACAGCGTTGACACTTTCTAGCACGATATACAAAAAGCCATCGACAAGATCCTTGTTCTTGAAAAGCAGGCCAGACAAGTAAGCGGAACTTGCGGTACACTAAGATAACCTCTCGCTGACTGCCGCTATAGTCTTCAGATCTAGCTTCCACTTCGAGATCATTGGTCGCTATCGTCACAATATGCAAGGAAGCGGGTGATTGGAGTCTGTTGAACGAGCAAGTGCTGCTGCTGTCAAAGAAACATGGCCAGCTCAAGCAGGCTATCACAAAGATGGTGCAGGTGGTCATGGGCTTCCTGGACGATGCGCCCAATGTCGACGTCAAACTCTCCACCATCGAAGCCTTGAGGACGGTTACAGAAGGAAAGGTGGGACATGCGAGGCTGTTGATACTTTGAACATCTTACTGACAACAGCTTTAGATATTTGTTGAAGTCGAGCGAGCCCGAGTAACTCGAATGCTGTCCGACATCAAGAAATCGCAAGGTAATCTGAAGGAAGCCGCCGACATTCTCTGTGAGCTGCAAGTGGAGACGTTCGGTTCCATGGCGCGCAGAGAAAAGACGGAGTTCATCCTACAACAAGTCGAGCTATGTGTAGAGAAAGGCGACTTTACACAAGCTGGCATACTGAGTCGAAAGATTGGCACCAAATTCTTTGCCCGGAAACCTAAGAAGACGCCTGAACAGATAGAGGCTGATCGAAAGGCACGAGAAGAAGCAGAAAAGAAGCGATCGCCTGATGATCCACCCACAGAGAAAGAGGACGACGTGACAGATCTGAAGC
Source organism: Endocarpon pusillum Z07020 (assembly GCF_000464535.1). Taxonomy (NCBI): domain Eukaryota; kingdom Fungi; phylum Ascomycota; class Eurotiomycetes; order Verrucariales; family Verrucariaceae; genus Endocarpon; species Endocarpon pusillum. The sequence continues at coordinate 12,642 of NW_006913486.1, forward strand.
TGAAGTATTACGAGCAACAAATTACCCTTGCTAAACAGGAAGACAAATACTTGGAAGTCTGCAAGCACTACAGACAGGTTCTCGACACGGAGTCTGTTGAGGAGAATCCTGAACAGCTACGTGCAGTCTTGCAAAGAGTCGTCTATTTCATACTTCTCGCACCATACGACAACGAGCAGAGCGATCTCCTTCATAGAATCCAACAAGATAGCCGATTATCACAAGTCTCCGAAGAAGCTGCATTGTTGAAGCTTTTTACCGTACATGAGTTGATGCGGTGGCCCATGGTTGACGAGCAATTCGGACCACATTTGTGCTCCACTGACATCTTTTCCAAAACGAAACCTGCGACTGGTGCTCCAAGCTCTGAAGAGGCTAAAGCGTACAGCCGCTACGTTGCATTGAGAAATCGTGTGATTGAGCATAACGTGCGTGTTGTTGCCAAATACTACACCCGAATCACCTTCCCACGATTGACTGCTCTGCTGGACTTGTCGGAGGAAGAGACGGAGAAGTACATCAGCGATCTTGTCTGCAAAAAGACGGTCTACGCACGAATCGATCGTCCAGCCAGGATCGTGAACTTCGAAATGAAGAGAGGACCTGACGAGGTATTGGATGAATGGAGTGGTAGTATGAAGAGCTTATTAGGTCTGCTGGAACGGGTAGGGCATCTGATGCAGAAGGAGGAAATGATGGCACGGATCCAACCTGGTGCATCAGAAAAGGCTGGAAGGGCTGGGGTAAGGGCAAGATAGGGAGAGCGCAGCTGGTAGATCGGAAAAATAGAGCGCGTGTTGTAGTGGAACGAATATAATGTTGCGCTCGTTCGGGGTGCCCCCTACACATAGTCAATGAGTCTTGCTAGGTTAACAGGACTCTAAGTTGACCTCGAACAAGCCTATAGCATCCAACCGACATGGTATACGTCGCATACTGTACTACGATTGGAGAGCTCGGCAAAGCTTCGGCAGCCAGAAAGGTCTCGGCGGTCATCTTTCTCAGTCCTTGGAGCTCTAAGTTTATACTTCGACACCGGCTTTCGCCCGTGGTATCTCTCGATGAGAGCGGCAACGTTTGCTAAGTACGAGAAGAGCATCAAAGAAGTCCCCAAGTAAAAAATGGCTGTGAATGCAAAACATATGCCGCCACTTCCTTCCATCACCACTCGCTGTCGTCAATGTCTTCTCACTCGATTTCAGTCGTCCCGGCATTTCAGCTCTACACCTTCCGAGAGAGTCATGCAAGAGTTTCACGCCTCAAAAGATTCGTTACAGCGGCAGCTGGAGAAAAAGAAAAGCAGAAGAGTAGAGATGAAGGGTATGAGTGGAAGCAGAATACCCGATGATATTGGCATCATACCACAAACCTTTGTCAGACCACCCAACAGCAAAATGCCTAGGTTATTCGGCAGTACATGGAAGATAAGACTGAAGCTGGAGTGGTTGTGGGTAAGGACTCGAGCTGAGAACTTCGGATCGTAGGTGTATTCCGCAACCCTCCCAGTGACCTTCAACTAAACGAAGACTATCAAGCTTGCTATATTTCCTTTGGTTCATGCAACGCAGTAGGCCCGCAAGCCAAAGGATGCCTTTCGATCTCCGAATCCGCCCGGCCATTGCACTCAAACTGCACAAGGAGGTTTACACCTCCCTGGCCTCCGGCGACTTACCCATCCTTTCCAAATTGATCTGCTCAGGTCTAGCCACCAAATTCAAGACCATATATACACGCCGTTTAGCCAACGAGCTACCCCCCCAATCATGGAAACTCATCCGCTATACCTCTCCCTTGCGGATTCCCTTCAGTTCCACCCTCTTCTCCGTCCGAATCCCCTTCACCTCCGTCGTCCTTAGGCCTTCACTCATCCGCTGGCCCCTAACCTCTCTCCTCCCAGGCACGCAAGCCAAAATAATGTCCGACCGCGTCGTCCCCATGCCCATAGGAAATCACATCTACCTGCGACAATGCATCGTGCGCATCCGCTCCCTCCAATCGCTTGACAAAGGCGACGGCAATCCGCCAGCAGTGGCTGACCTGACAGAATACCTGGTCATGCAGCAGGTGAAGAAGGAGGAGGATGAGCCGGCTGTGTGGAAGATGTGGGGCACTACGAAACCACTTACGAGACAGGAGATGGAGACGATGGTCGATGCGCGGACGGTTGCGGCGCAGAGTCAGGGGAGGATAACGTTTATGGATCGGCTGAAGGCGATGATGCCGACGAGGGGGTAATAGCATCGTGCATACTGTATTTGAAGGGGTGGAGTGTCGAGATGAATGTACACTGTTGCTCGAGCCAATATCTAAGATCTGTTCGGCTCATTCATTAGATCGTGGACTGTAACGTGGAGCTGCGATGATCACGGCATCAATGATAGCTAGGTATTTTCTGTCCGAGGAGACACACCGGCCGGTAAGATAAGGCAAGATAGGAGAGGTGTTAATGAGGAGGCAAGTTGAAATGGGACATATATCACAGTCGGGTTACAATACGATAAAGGCTCGGCTGGGTAGTCATGCTTAAGAGGGCGAATTACGGAGAGGACAAGTACACTAGAGGTGGATCCTGAAGGAATACGGTCATATTTGCAGTAGTCCTATAGAAGAGCACTATGAGAGCTAGCGAAAGACCAATCCTCCACAGTTTGCTTCGCCCTTCTTGCTTCGGCGGCTGTGCGTAGGGCGAATCGATAATGAAGGAATTGTTGTGAGCTCAAGCCTGCTGCCCAAACCTGCAACGCAACGGGTCGTTCATTGAATGCTGACATCTAACAAGAGTACCTCTCAAGGGTATCTTCCAACACGCCACCTGATACGTCCTGCCCAGCTCTGGGCAGTTTCGATATGTCGGTTGTTCACGAAGAGGAGGACAGAACGTCGTGCGCGACTGCGAGGCAGAAAGCTCCGTACTCGATACTCGGTAATCTGTGCAGTCAATCCTCTATGCTTAACCTGCGTGGACAGAGACAACGAGGACGTCTAGAACCCATGGACCTGCGGATTTGCCCAATTAGAGATGTACTTCCACTTTGGGGATATGGAGGGTTATACCTTGATGGTATTAACCTTCAGGCCGAGTCCCTCCTCGGAGGTCAAGAATTCTTGCACATCTTTGCGTTGATCACCTTGGAGCTGAATCACCTCCCCCATCTCCGGGCTGTCGACAATGGTGCCATTGCAGGCTTGGAAGAGCTAGTCAGCAGCTAATATGCGGCGGTAGACTGGGAAAGCATACCAAATTTCTTCTTGATGACCTTGAGGATCTTCTTCTGGTCAAACTTCTTGGGTATTCCTTGAACGGTTGTCAAGGTCTTACGACCATTTCGCTCTGTTCACGAGGTCAGTGATGCTCGCTTCTCATCATGAATCTGGAACTAACGCTGAATGCGAATATGGATGTATTGCTGAGATTGCTGGACCTGACCGGTGTCTTCGTCGGCCTCCGCGAAGGGGTCTACCTAGATCGTCAGCACGAAGTCGACCACGAAAGGACACTTGGAAGAATAGTCGATGGAAAAAGGAAGAACATGCGATGTGTGTTGTCATCGCTCCCAACTGGTTTCAAGAAACGAGCGGGAGATGAGGTTGGTGGCAAGGAGGCGGAGCAAGGGATGACCAACCGATAGTTCTGAGGTTTTCGATAGTCGTCATAAACTCGTCTGTCTTGGTCTGTCCGGTATTGATTTGACTGTGAAGAAGAGTGTCTAGGTGCGGAAGAGGTCCTCTGAGTGGTAGTACTTGAAGAGTGGGGATTGCAGATGTTGTCAGGTTGTGGGCGAGAGTGAAAGAAGACGCAGCCTTGCTGTGGAACTTGAGGGCGACTTGTGAAATTGGTGGGGTTGTGGTCTTGGCATCGGCAACCGCCTTTTAGCGCTGTATAATGTCGCGCTAACCCGGACAGGAATGACACTACAAGCATGTGAGTAACACCGAGTCACAGGATGACTGGTGTTCAATGTTTGTTCAATGTTGATTCAATGCGAAAATGACCACCGTGAGTCTACCTTTAACCATCTGATCTCAGTGATTGGTTGAAGTTGAAGGCTGATGAAGCACAACGCTGGGCACAAACATCACGGTATCTGGTTCTGTCTTTGTACTCCGAAATCTACTTTATCCCGTTCAACACACCTCGGATTTTCGGGCGGCAAGGATACAATTCACGAACGGCAGCGCAATTCTCAAGTTCAACACTCACAGTTTAGAACAAAAACCGCCGGAAAGATCAATTTCTCCAGAGAAGACGGACACGCACGCTTTCCTGGAGAAGAGATAGAGGGTCCGCGAAATGCCTTTGGTAAATTTTCAGGACTAACGATAGATACTACATTGATCAGTAAATTGACGACTAGGGTGGCACAGCAGGTGGTGCTTCTGTGCCAGTGCCAGTGCCTCCTCGCATGTTTGGCGTAGGTGGGAGGAAGAGGGGGAGATATGTCTGATTGTTCTGATCAGCATCTGAAGACATCATTTTGTGATATCCCAGGGGCCGTACAACTATGACAGCAACGACTTCAGATCACATCAGTATTATGCACCAAACCAAAGGCATTGTAGATGACTGACGCGACATTCCAACAGAGAGGTAGCCTGGAGTGGCATTCTTTGCACTTTGATCTGGGCTTTCTGATAACCATGCTAAAAGGGCAACGACAACTGATGTCCTGCACAAAGATCAGGCCATGGGGTCGATGGCGGTACCTCAAGACTCTCTTACCAGCCAAGAAGCCTGTAAGAGCTGATTTAGCATTCTTCGACAGTATCAGGGAACAGTTTCTTCCTCTCACTTGTTCCGCGTAAACATCTGCAATGGCATAGATTAGTGATCTTCTTGTATGATGATCGGGTTGGATGTGAACACACCGCAGCCATCGGCATAGTACTTGTAAATGTACCTAATAGATTTGAGCATCCATCACCATCCCAAGAGCCTCCACTTCTCACTCACTGCTCATGTCGGCAGACTTCTGGTCCTTCTGCGGTTCAACGTACGGGACCACTATCAGAAGTCAGACTCAGCATCCACTCTAAGTTGGACCAGATGTGGCATTGTGCATACCAAGGTCTGCCCTTCTCATGTCCTTTTTCGACATGGCGTATCAGGCGAGTCCTCAATGAAATACGGCGTTGACCAATATAAAAAACTTTCACAAGTTAGTGGATTTGATTGGTGTCAAGGTCCAGCTGTGGTCGGAAATGGATCACGTTGTGTGCGCGGGATTTTCGGCCTTCCCAACTCTGCCTGAGAAGGTGGAACTGGCCCGGAAGCCGTCCAATACCGCCAGGATGTGCGGACGCCCTTGGTCAAATAGACCCCAATTTAGAGCCCGGAAAGGAACAAAGCCTAGGCAATGCGGCCCGGTAATCTGACGACCAATCTAGTCCAACCGAGACCCAATTGTGAGCAGCGCAGCAGCAGCAGACCCACCGAGAACAACGCAGTAGTCAAGCCACCATCTTCAGCACTGCACGGATGCTTGCCCGTTGTGCGTCCAAGTGCCCATTCCTGTGTGACTGCTGGTCGCAACTTTACCGGTCTCGGATTTTTGTACTACCAACGATGTTCACCGTTGTACAACTCTTTCCTCACCTGACGACGAACCCTCCGCCTTACTGCTCACGCAATCTAGCCACCTAGACTGGTTGTACCTACCTAGTCCCATCCCACGACAGACGAGCTGATCACTGAATGCTCTGTATTCTGGCACGTCCTCTGGTTTCGATCCATTTTCTAAGCCTCTAATGAACGGCTTTGACAAAGTGCAGAAGACCGAGCTGGCCGAGTCTCATACCAGCTTTCTACTAAGAATCCAAGTCCGAACCAAGATGCCTTTGCGATGACCACTATCCCCCAGGCCGGTACTCATCGGCCTCCTACCTTTCCCACGTCTGCCACGCCCCATAGACCATTGAAGAGGCAAGCTTCTATAACTACTATTGGGAAGATAGACGGCGAAATTCTCAGACATCCGGCAGAAGAGGACTCTGTCTCGAAAAGACAGAAGCGAGACACTCCCTTCTCAACTGCAAATACATCCAATTCGCCCTCTCACGAAATAAATATAGGCAAACCAACAGCAAACAGGCTCGCTCGAGCTAGGGATACCAAGCGTCTGCCGCTGGAGCTGATTGATGGGTTTTTCGTTGGATCAGAAGGAGTTCAGGATTCGCATGCCCAATCTCCGGTTGGGGGTCGTTCTAGCCCACCATCTCTTCCCCAGCGACCATGGAAGCACAACTCGGTGGCCAGGAAGGTGAACAAGGGAGGCTTAAACAATACGGGAGTGAGAAAAAGAGATGATATCCAGGTCCAAAGTGTGCCTTATAAGACCGAGCCCCCTCGAGACGCTCCCACGTTCATGGCAGATAGTAAGCACATGGCATACCATCGGAGTACTGTTTTTGCTAACGTAATGCTTGCAGATAGAGCAGACTTTGCTCCCTGGCTCGGAAATCATCCGGAAGATGTTTTGAATGAGCAGACCGTCAAGCATGGCTTTGTCGACAGGACACCAGTATCACAATATGAGACGAATACAGCAAGACAATCTTTATATGGTCTCTTCAGGCATAGATCTGGGCTTCAAACTTTGTCCGCTCTCTTCGCGTCCGTTGTGGAAAAGCGAGAAGCCTATAGCAAGATGTCTCCGGGCTCTGCCTTCAAACCGCCTCCTCGTGTTACTCTGACTGAAGCAAAGAGAAGGGCGTGGCTTAGCGATCTCGCTAACCCGGCTGTCCCTCTTCGGAAGTTGAGTCGAACTATTCCACAAGGTATCAGGGGTCAAACTCTTCTTGATCAATGCATGGCGAATAACGTTCCTATTGGTCGTGCGCTTTGGCTCGCGAAGTGTGTCGGTGCGAATGAAATTCGCACTTTGAAAAGGAAAGGCACGAGTGGGGCCTTTGCCGCCGGAGCAGAGATCAAATGGCTACGGGATTGGACAACTAATATTGAGCAGTTCCTGGAAAGTAGCATGGAGCACAGCGGACAACCAGACTGGCGACCGAGGACTCACTATTCTTTGAGTCTTGTCATTCGGCTCTATTCGGAGTGCCTGTTGGATCGCGACCATTATCTGGATTGGGTTGTAAAGTCCTTGTCCTCCGCTAGCCCAGTCTGCCTGCCGGTTTGGCTGATGATGGTGAATCTCCATAAACCAGACTTGGTGAAGCACCGCAAAAGAGGAAGATCTCTTGCCGAATACCTTCTCGAGAGGCTTTCTAATGTGGCAGGACATCCCCAGAGCCCATTGACCCCTCTAGTCGGAAAATTGAAGCACATCTTGCGATGGATGATCCAGTCTAACATAGCATGTTTCGTCATGCCTCGAACATGGAGCAAGTACAGAGATGCTCTAGAGAGCTGTTTTAATTCGGATGTTGTGCCTGATAAGATTATTCTGAAGCAATTGGTGCATAGGAATGAGAGGCTTTCTTTTGCCTCCGGTCCAACGACGTCGGTACCGCGTACACCACGTCAAATCGTCTTGCATATTCTTGACACAGCCAGCTCACCTTTCGACATCCGCAAGATCACGCAGGATTGTCAGACTGCATGCCAGGACGCCGATGTGCTTATCAAAATTGTCCTGGAGTGGTGCTCGTCCCGTTTCCGTACCGGACAGTACAGAGTATATTTAGCCGTCCAGCTTATCCGAATCTGTCAAGAAGAGGCCGACGTCAACTCAGCCGTGACTGACTTTCTTGCGCTGCAGCATACCCAGGTGTTCTGTGACGTTCGTTGCCTAAGCCTGCTTGTCTCGGAGTTGGTTCGGTCCAAGGTTTTTGCATTGGGCAGATATCTGCAGTGGCTGACCGCCAGTGGAACTTTGCGGTGTGACTCTTTCCAGACAGATTCCTCCGATTTGTTCTCCCATACCAACGAAGATTCCATGAAAGCGGAAGGCTCGCTAAGTTTCCGCCCTGCTCAAGTTCTCACTATGGTTCCATTATCCAGTCTCAAGCCATCTGTCAGAAACCTCAGAAACATCTTGCTTGCTCAGGTTGGGTTCTCCGCTGGTTGCGAAGCTCATTTGCTTGACTTCTGTAAGCGCCATATGGCTATGCAACTGCCCCGAATCTTGGGCTCTGAGGTCGATCCAATACTTGATACTTCTGTTTGTGATTTTGCGGAGCTTAGTCGGTCCACGAAAGTCGAGTTAGCCTTGTTTCTAAAACACCAGACCGAGTCGTTCACAACCCCAAAGATAAGCTCAGGCGCCAAAGATAATGGTCAAAGTCCACCTACATTGCTCATTACCGATGCTGAATTTAGGCTGATACGAAGACTTTGCGAAAACCTTGACGACTTGTCTGTTCTAGCAGACATCATATCGTTGTGCACCTCCTCGGCCGATGAAATGTTGCTTGCATCGATAACGGATACTGTCAGTTACCATCTTGATGCTTTCTCCGCTCTAGGGGCATTTGAAGATCTGCATTCAGGGCTGTTCCAAGCATACATGTGCATGCGTACAAACAGCGAATTGCCTCGTCACTTTATCGTCTCGTTGGTCTCACTTGGGTCGCTTGTCTCCAGTAATCTTGTGTCACTTTCCATACTTCAACAAGACCTGGCGAGAGGTGACAGAAGTCTTGCAGTAGCTGCCTGCTCCCCTGTGTCTGATGGTATGGCAGAATCGTTGCAGCAAGCTGGTCCAAGCTTCATAGAAAGATTTGAAACCGTTCTCTCAACTGGTAATCGGATGGAAGAGCAGACGATGACACAATTGTTCAATGTCCTGGCTCGGCGATTAGAGAAAGGTCACTACCAGATTCAAGCAGAGAACGATGAGGTATTGTGCGCTTTATATGCCCGTCTGAGGGTCTACCGCTTAGCACAGTTTGAGGCCTTGATCGCCACGTGGCTGCGAAAAATTCTTAATACAGCCAACTCACGGGTAAAGCAGCTACTACCAGTTCTCATCAGCACTAACTGCATTTCTTTTGAAGCATTTGTCGATATCCTTATTGAGGCCATGGACGATAACGAGGATCCCACCACTGAAGTCTTTCCGGTGCGTTCTCACCTCATAGGCTTTCTGGCAATGATCGTCGCTGCGGAGAATGGCTTAGACTCAGTATCATACAAGCTCAAGCTCGAAAACGCTCGACATATCAACACAAGTCCACACCGTGCCTTAGAATTGCGGGCTAGAGCTGGGTTTGACAATAATTTAAAGGGCGCACAACCTTGGGACAATCTACTGATTAGACTTGTGCTGAGCGACGGGAAAATTGACGCGTTGTCGGCAACAGTTTTTGATGGTGCCCTCGAATCTGTCCTTAATGGTCTGCTTCGGTTGCCACGCGATGTCTCAGTGTTTGATTTCTCCGAGCTTGCGAAGAATACAAATGATCTATCAATGCCTTTCTGCCGCCTTCGACTCCAGTTGTGGGCTGCTGCTTCTTCGCTTTCTTCTCTTGCATCAGGACAAGAAGCCGTGGTCGAGACTCTTTTTGACCTTGCGAAATCCGAGAGTGACAGCTCGTGGATATATTACACCAAAGCGATTGGCGTCGAAGCTGCGTCTAGACTCCGTGGGAAGGCTGAGGAAGCATTCTTTGCGCTGCCAATTATCCCTCTTTCTGGACGAACGCCCTCAACGGCGCTGCCCCGAGCAGCTTACATCGACCAGGCCGGCAAGTATCTGAGAATTGTGTCTTCAACAGCATACAGCATACCTCCAGGTGGAGTTCAGGGAATCATTTCCATCCTGGTCGACAGGTTTGCCGTTGTGCTACGTGGACTAACTGGGGAAAAGACAGCAGCAAACAGCGACAACATCAACCCGGTCACCACTCAACCTGTTGCATCCAGCGAGGAGTCAGCACCCAGACGTTTCGGCCATATGATCACCTACCTGACGCTACTAATTCGGATGACCTCCATACATCGAACTGGCTTTGTGTCTTCTCGTGTCGAACCCCTCTCCTTGCCAGTCGCGTCACAAAAGCAAAGTCAACAGGATGTGGTGAAGATTCTTGTTCTTCTGGTCAACATTGCGCTACACCCTTCACTGGACGCTGAACCGTGTGTGGCAGGTCACATCTTGGATGTGGCAGCTGCGATCGTGGACGACGCCTCTGAGGAAGTGAGGGCGCTCTGTGCACGAATCTTGAAAGACAAGATGCGGGACCAGCGGGCTGAGTACCTTTTCGGCAGCGCCAACGCCACTAAGGGCATCGGTTCTCTGCAGCGCAATTCTCAGGCAGGTTGGACCACCGACGGACTGCACATCGTGAAGGATGGCAAGAGAGTAGGTGATTATAGGTCTCGGAATTGGGAGATGCTCGAGGGCGGCGCGGAGGCTAGTATCAGCCTTTCACTGTTCGAAACCAAGAGGGAAGTTTGATGAATGAATTATATGGCTCCTGACTATGCATCTTGAACAGAGGAACATATGACTGGCGATTGCAATTTCATAACAAATACGTTTATCAGTCAGGCAGGGTGGTTTTGAGAGGCATAAATCTCTTGGAAAGACTTGTCTTCCCGACTCTGTGGACGCTGAGAAGTGATGGATTATGTTGAGGTAGATGATAGACTGGGACTAAATGTTTGATGGATAACAGTTCAACAGAGTTATGCACCATTTCTGCTACACGAGCTTTTGTCTTGGATGAGCAGGAGATGGATAAGTCCTGTATCTAGTGCTATAGAGAGGTCTTCATGTGGATCTATCACTGATTGGACACTGATGATTGTATTGTCTCCTTGATGGCGTGGACAAAAACACCAACAACTTATCGAAGTATTATCTAAGACGACCGGGATCCTCCCACCGTGCTGACTAAGTTGTGTACTACGATAAATGATTGGATTCGAGTTCGGAGAAACTAAGCCATCTTGGTTGAGGTCCTGCATCCAACTTGGAGGTGAGAGCCAGGTCGTGTTAGACTGCTTCTTGCAAGGTACTAGTTGTCTCAAGAAATTTGTTGCTGGTCTCTGCCCGTCGTCAGCTTTTGGCCGAAACAGTGCATAATTTTGTGATAGATCTTCCAGATGCTCAAGCTGCAAGGGATTATCCCATCAGAAAAATGACCATGTGCATACGAGGATTCTATATAGTCATACCGCAAAATAATCACGCAGCATATAGTTTGACACTGAGAGCGACTAACATCAAAGCGTCCCAAGTCACCACAGCCTCCTGAAGGATTCTAGGGAAAGATGCTTGCTTTTCCTCTCAAGCCCACTTACCTAGGACACCCATCAATACCATGCCGCATATCAAGGCGCCGGCGCCGGTGAGTGTCTTCACAATTCCTGAATTGGACAAGCTTCCTCCAGGTAAGACCCAGTCGCGCGCCCACATATCCACAATGCCCACCCAAAGCAGGATGCCCGCCGACAGAGCGTCGAGGGTGCCCATTGCGACGAGGGTGTTAGCATCATTGCCATTGAAGTTCTGCAAGACTCCTAGGCCGATGGCCATGCCCACCGGCGTGACGAGTGCAAAAGCTAGGGCCATGACGAGCTTCATGGGAAAGAATGGGGTGCTCGTGTCTGGCAAAGCGGCAATTCGGGCCCCAAGTGCGAGACCTTCAAAGGCTTGGTGAAAGACAACCACGATGAAAAGAGTTATATAGAAGGAGTCGCCAGCCACTACGAGGGTTACCCCAATCACTAAACATGGTCTTAGCCTTGCTCGTTGATCGATTTGTTGGGAAACAGCATGCTACCAGGGTCACTTACGTATAGAGTGAAATATGATTCCTGCTTCCATCACCAGAACGCTCAATTTGGAATTCTCCAAGGACAGTCCGTGGTGATGTCCTAGATCTGCCAAACCGAGACCATCACCTTTTCCATGACTGGCGGCATCAGCCGCTGTCGTTCTCTCTTCGGATTGGACGTTCGCACTTGGCGGTAACCGATGCATGACTATCCGCATACCAATATACTCGACTAGGAAAGAGAGGAAGACACCGGCCATGGCTACTGCTGTTGCGGTAGACTCGTACGTGATGGTGCCAATACATTCATTGTTGAACATGAGTTCGGCATGAGTGAGCAACTGCGCACAACGAAGATCAGATATGGGACAACAACTCGGGTTACAACGCAGAGTTCTTACGTGAATCAAAGCGGTAGCAACGATGACGCCGGTCCCGAATTGCTTTACCACTGTGAAACCTATGCTATTCACCCTGCCTTTGAGAAAGCGGCCCAGCAATATTGGCGCGAAGACTCCAATCATGCTGGTGGTCAGCATCACGAATAAGGTCCCAATTCGGATTGGGATGTTGTATTCGTGTACGTTACGATCGCACGAAGTATTTGAGGCACTTTCAGACTCTCCGGGGCCGACGCAGTGTCTGGAACCCTGTCAGTAGGCCATTGGTGTCGGAAGGGAAAGTTGAATCTAGGCTCACTCGACTCCAGCGTGGAAATGGCAATTCGTCCCCTGGCTCACACTGGCTCCTTGGCCGCTCTCGCCATTCTCTTGATTCTCGGGTGGCAGCACCGTGCCTTCTGGGAGGATCTGGACCTCCTCGCCATCTGGGCCGAGACAGAAGCTATGCATTTTGAATTAGCAAAGCAGGGCAAATTTGGTGGTAGAAAAGACTTCCGACTTACTTCTCGTCGCCATGGCCATGGCAACCGGTATACTGGGCCGGAGGTTCTCCTGTAGGTGTACCTGGGGCTGATACCAGCACTTCTGCAGAGTTTCCGGCGACGCAGACACTGCGCTATCGATGAGGAGATTGCTCCCGCCTTCGGAAAGGACCAAGACTTACATTGCTGTGTCATGGAGATGACAGTCTGTTACAGCTGTGGTTTGAGGGGCCGACGTTGTGGTGGCAGACGCCAAAGCTGGGCTACTCAAGGTACTCGAAGCTGTCTCCTGCTGACTTTGGTAGGTACGGACAGCCGTTTCTTCTCCATCAGGGCCATAGCAGTACCTCAGGTGGACCGTCAGCATTTTGCACTCGCAACCTGAACATGTTTGACTGACTCGACAGTCCCGTGGTTGTGGCAGCCTGTGTACGTTTGTGCTTCACAAGAGGCCAGGAAACAGCACAACAAGGCTAAGCAGATAATGTGCATTTTGATGAAAATTCCAGCAATGCGATAGTGGATCAATCAGTATTACAGCAAGTAACTTATGAAGAAATGCGGGCTGATGTATAGCTTTTGACGATACCACAGTACTGATACTCAATTGATGTCAGGCGCTGGGCATGAGCTTGATTGACTCTGTCATCTCCTTACCAGCGCTCGGATCATCTATCTACCTGACGTTCCACCGCAACTGCATTTACAACCACAATTTACAAATCAGCGTCCAGGCTCGCGACAAGGTCTATACGCCACAAGGCGGATTCTCCTCACCACCACGGTGAATCAGACACAACTTCCAAGACCAAGTGCCAAGTCTTGGCGATGCTGGATGATCTCCGAGTCGTTCACTTAAAGGTCCTCATTTTAAGGTCCTCATGACTTAGCCCCTGGATCCGCTATGACCTCCTCCTCCAACACCATCGCTTACGCACTGCATGGATAGTTTGTGGCGACAAGCCTCATTTGACTTACAGAAAGATAATCGAGGCCTGTGGCCTTGGCTGCACCACATTGACTATTTCATCCATTGACGTCTCGTATAATATACCCGAGCCAATCTCTGTTATCATGGATGTGGGCCCAGCAAGTCAATCCCAACACAGCACTAGAAGGCAAACAGCTTCGTGAATCACGGGCACTTCTCAAGTCATCTGCCGAGAGCAAGGTGTTGATCAAGTTCTTCTCCACTTTCAGCCGTCATAGAGCCTGAACACTCAATATCGCTGGACTACAAGCACATTGCTGCAGCCTTGCCTCCCCCGCGGCGTATAGCAAAATCCTTTCCATCCTTAGTGTGGCCCTTACATACTAGCCTTCGGGCTTGCGAAGTGTTTTGTTCTTACCCTCCCTCTTTAAACGCTGATCATCATCTCTCTTCAGGCCTAACTCAGGCATGAGGAAAAATGCTACACAGAAAGCTAGAACAGCCAAGCCAGCGCCAATCAAGAAGACAAATCTAAATCCACGGAGATAGCCTCTCAAGAATAGTTCACTGGTTGCGCTTCCAGTCTCTTGGCCCGAGATCAAATGGGATGGCGAGTAAATCATGACGGCGATTTCGGCTGTCGAGAGACCGGTGCCAGCCTTCATGAGACTGGCACGAACACAATTGTTGCTGTCACGTGTCAGAAAGAGCTCACATGATCACAGCAGGAAAGGATGAAGCGCACAGTACAGTACCAGCGGCAGCAAGTCCAAATGAAGCACCGAGATTTCTGACAAAGCTTTGCAAGCGTCAGTATTTCCACTCTCACAGGATGGGAAACTACCTACGTACTTTCGTGTGGCTGTCACAACCGCCCTTTCTTTCCTGCTTACTCCTGCTTGAATGGCAACGAGGCTAGGTTGCAGTGTCTGCCCAACCCCCAGGCCCGTAAGAAGCCCATAGCCGACCTGCTTACCCAAACCCGAATGCTCATCAAGCGTAGAAAATAGTCCAAGACCTACGGCCCACACGGCCCAACCCGCAAGGATAACCTCTCTATACCTCCCCAGCCACGAGACAACAAGGCCGGAGAGAGTGCTGCTCAAGGCTGTATGTCACCATGGTGGTTAGCAAAGGATCCGCGCCTCGATGGTCAAGACTCACTTTGCATCAAGACAAGAGGCAGAAGTAGCGTTCCAGCCTTGACTGGGCCGTATCCGTACACGAACTGGTAAAAGATAGGGATGTAGTAGATTTGCACGACAAAGTTCCACCCATTGACAAACATGGTCAAGCAGGCGCCGTTGACCATACGTTCCTTGAATATATTGAGAGGCATAAGGGGGTAAGGGTGACCTTTCCATTCCCACAGTATGAAAGACACAGCTAGAAAAGCTCCAACGGAAAGTGTTGCCAGTACCTGCACCGAACTCCAAGCATACTCGACCCCCGCCCAGGAGAGTCCCAACTAGGTCAGGCTTAGCAGGGTACTTTATGCGATCCATCACACTTACAACGACGAGCGCGGAGGCCAGCAGTGTCAGTAGAGCGCCGAGAAAATCAACCGCTTTCAGTTTCTTCTGCCACGACCCTTCGACTTTCCTCAAAGGCATGAAGAACACCACGCAGCCAGTAGTGAACACGGTCAGGAATAAGCTGAGACGGAAAATCCATCGCCTGGCTCAGCTCTTCTGATAAGCTGTTGAAATAACACAACATAATTTGGATACGGACCAGCTCTCTGCACCTTGAGACGCAATTACACCTCCAATAACCGGGCCAACTCCGTTTGATAGTGCAACTACCGCACCCTGTTCAAGATGCATATGGTCAGCCTGGTTTCAATGCTCTCGAAGAACCTTTCAGGCTTACCAAGATGCCCTGGTACTTTCCTCGCTCTCGCAGTGTTACAACATCGCTCACAATGACTTGCGCAATAGTCATCAGACCACCGCCTCCGATTCCCGTAATGGCACGGAAGACAACAAGCTGGAGTGGAGTCTGGGACAGGGAGCTAGCCAGAGAGCCAAGGAAGAAGATGAGAAGTCCAACAAGAAGAATTAGCTTCCTCGACCATATGTCGCTGAGCCGGCCGTAAACGAGCTGGAAAGAGGTAGATGTCCTGCTCCACTTCAGTCCTGACAGATCATTCTGTGATCCAGCATCGGACCCACACGAAATAACCATTTGCTATCCACGACGTAAGGCTTCCTGCTTGAAGATTCGCGCTAGAAACTGTCAGAATCCACTGAGTCCTTTAAACGGATTGCGCAAAAAGGATTGCCCATATTTCACCTAATCATTGGCAAGCTGACGGCAAGAGTTGTTTGATCTATCAGGGCAACCAGGTCGACGCTTGCGCATGCAAGAAAAACCTTTGTGGATCATTAGCACTACGTATCTTGGACTTCGCCCAGAATGGCGATCATCCATGGAATTGGACGTACTGTGATGACACGCAATGGAGGCATATACTTGGTTTGCTCATTGAACGGACCTCCTCGTTGCTGAGCTTCTCCCTCAACTTCGTGGGAGGCTTGTTGCATTTGCTCTATATTGGCAGCGGGCTCATCAGAGGCTCTCTGAGGATCAACCATCTTATTTTCTCGTTCGAGTGCTGTCATTGGCACTGGCGCAGATGGATATTCCTGAGTGCGCATCAAGGTTGTAGGTACAACAGTGCAACCCCAAATGTGCACGCGAATATTCATGCAACCACCGCCAATAACAGAATCCCGCGGAGCATGTCGTATTCGTCCATCAAGGTCCTCAATCATACTTGTGTCATGTTCAGGGGCAAGTTATTGGCTTGTGGCCCTGCATGCTATGGCTTCTGTGCCATGTAGATCTAGCGAAACGTCAATGATGATTGACGTCAATACCAAGCCATCGAAGCACAATACACAAGACGATCTATAAGTCCCGTCCTCACCATGCTTTGTGGGAGATGTATGAGACTTGACAAACGAAGGCAGCTATGAATTCTTCCAATCCGCTCAACGTGTACAAAGGCTCCAAGTCCCTCATCAATTATTACGATCCATCATGCCAGCCACCACTGCCTCTGGTTGAGATACCAGTGTCCCTTAACCCCTTTGCCGCTGACGGTGTCCATATATATGCCAAAATGATGACATTTCTTCCAGCCCACAATGTCAAGGCAATGCCGGCACTAAACATGCTTCAGAAGAAAGCGAGAGAGGCTTCGAACATAGACACAATTGTCGAATACAGCTCTGGATCGACAATCATCTCCATGTCGGTCATCTCCAGGATCCTGTATGGAATTGAAGATACCAGAGCGTTTCTGAGCAACAAAACAAGTGAAGCAAAACTCAGGTTGATGCGGTTCTTCGGACTGAAGATAACTCTATTTGGTGGCCCATCCCAACCCGAGCCATCAGATCCTCGAGGAGGGATCCAAAAGGCGAAGGAGATGGAGGGATCAAGTGGTCGTGTCTTCAATCCCAATCAGTATGAGAACAAGCAGGTTCGTAACCGGCTCTCGGGCTGTGTCCACTTTGGTTTCTAAAGCTTCTGCATTGCGAGGGCCCTGACTCGGTTGCAGAACTACGAGTCGCACCAGAGATGGACTGGTCCTCAAATACTCGATCAGCTGCCTGAGATTGATGTCTTTTGCACTGGGATGGGAACAGCCGGTATATATCAAAGCTGTCAACTTGCCATTAAACTGCACAGCTGCTGAATGCAACTTCAGGTACAATGACTGGGACAGGCACGTTCCTGAAACAAAACAAGCCGAACATTATTCGGGTTGGGTGAGTACTGAGCTTTGAATCAAAATCCAGTTTCTGATCACAGGACAGCGTCTGCACGGCTCCTGGCGATCGTGTTCCTGGCCCAAGATCCTTCGCCCTACTCGCTCCAGTCCACTTCCCCTGGCGCGATGCTGTTGATGTGGTAGAAGAGGTTGGTTCTCGAGACTCGTACAGGATGTCAATGCTCTTGTCACGCCAAGGCATAGTGTGTGGTCCATCTTCCGGCTTCAATCTCCAGGGTCTTCTCAATTATCTACAAAATCGCAAGAACAATGGAACCATGCATGACCTGCGTGCAAGGAACGCGAGTGGCGAGATCCATTGCGTATTTCTCTGCTGCGATTTGCCGTATCAGTACATTGACGAGTATTTTGAAAAGACGGATGATCAGGACTTCCATCCTATCTTGAACAAGGTTTGTGGTTATTTCCAACGAAAGCGAATGACTAAAGACGTCGGATGCATGCTGACATCACACAGAATCTGATTGGTGTTGACAAACACCGCTACGACGAATCCTGGGAATTGAGTGAGTTGTTGATTACCGAGAAGCTATACGGATCGACAAGCGGCCTACCCGATTTTCTCCCGAGCGAGCTTCGAACAGACCATATGAATGGTTGCCCCACAACCCGATTGGAGAATTCAGCATGCTCCACAATTTATATGACACCTGAAAGCTCGCCTGAGCTGGGTGACGCACCTTTTGCCAAAACGACGTGTACCCTTCAGAACGGGACCACCCTTCTCGATCTCCGCACTTCCTCATCTTATGCAAGAAGCCACCCCCCTGGCGCCACCAACTTTCCCCTTTCTTCCCTCATGGAGACCTCTCCCTCCCCTTTCTCAGACTCTAATACGCTCGAGCTCCAATGGCGTGAGCTCGAAAGCCTCTGCACGCCTGAGACTCTGCAGCTCTTGGAGGGTAAGACAGTGGTCTTCATAGACTATGACGGAGACACAGCGAGAGTTGCCACCAGTGTCTTTAGGGCGCGCGGCGTTGAAGCGTGGAGTTTGAGGGGTGGGGTTAAGGGGTTGGCTACAGAGACAGAGATCGAGACGGAGATGCAGATGGAGACGGAAGCGGAAGCAGAGACAGCATCTCTTGATGGCCTGAAGGGGAAAGGACCAACTGCGTCTGTGGGACTAGGAATTGGCAATGCTGGCTCCAATTTCCTAAGCCTTCAGTAACTAATGCTACGTTCCTGTCGAAAAACGGATTTTGTATTTCTGCAGAATCCAATGCCATCATCGAGTCCTTAGACAAAGATAGCTGCTACAATCGTGTTTTCCGTTCTTCCATTGTGTAGCAGATATATCCAACAATGTTCACTCAGCCTTGGACTACAGGAGACAGAAAGTGGTGTGAAAGATCCGGTCGCAATGAATAACCTGCCTGTGAATTTTGGGTTGGGTAAATTTATTACTTTTGTTATAAAAGAGGTTTTTTTTGTAAATTGTATGTGGTTCTTAGCTAAATAGAGGCAGATTCGTGAGGGATAGAGCCTATTGCTGAATGCTCCCGTTTCTTAATGTGTCTGTCATATGCATAACACCAAGGAGGCCTCTTGGGATGTTTGATATACTCCGAAGGCAATCTTGCATCTTAAACATATTCACATATTAAAAAGTGTAATTCACTACTTAATCTCACTTGAGCTATGAATCGAATTGAAAACAGATTCCTCCTGGCTTAGACACACCCCCCTTTCCCCCTTCCCCCAATCAATCCATCATCTCTTCCACACGAAGCCTTGCATCCAAAACTGGACTATGATGGCTAAAAGGCTGGCTTAAGCGGCGGCAAAGAAGATTCCAACGCCCATGACAACCGCTTCCAACGCAGCGACGAAGTAACGTTCAAGGCTAACGACGCTACCAACACCGGTATACTGGGCCGGAGCGGAGCTGGTGCTAGAACCGGATGTCCCAGCAGCCGCGGCATTTACGCTGCTGCTAGCGGTGGCGGCGGTTGTAGCGGTAGATGTAGCGGTAGCGAGGATACCACTGTCACTACCACTGCTAGAAGCAGCAGAAACAGGCGCCGGGCCTTCGCAGTCCCAATGATCGCCATGGGGTACGCAGCCGATCGAAGCAGTTGGACTCGGGCCAGGGTCAAGGTTTGAGCCAGTCACTGGCGCATTCTCATCGTGGGTGGATTCTGACGCGGCGGGAATGGCTGATGTCGTCGTTATCATTGAACTTGTGACCCGAGGACCTTCACAATCCCTAGACGCTGTCAGCTTGTCGGTTATTGCAGTCTCCGCTTCTTGCTTGGAAAACAGAAAGCAGTGTGGTAGGATAAACCTACCAGTGATCATTATGCGGTACGCAACCGATTGAGGCAGCTGGACTAGGACCCGGATCTTCGGTCTGGGACTGGGCAACGACCAAAGCAGCAGACGATAGATACACGGCCAAAACGCGAAGTATAGCGAGCCTCATCTTGAAAGAATGTATGATAGAATTAATCAATAACGAGTGAGAAATATGTAGGATGGTTGAAAACTAGTGGAGTAGCTTTAGAGTGAGTGGAAGACATATGACCTGATGCAACAGAAGCAAATTTTCAGTCCTCTGGCGTACTACGTAAGCAGTACCGTGTTAGGAGAGTTGTTAACCTGTTTTTGGATGAGGTACTCAGTTGACGTTGCTCAGGTACTAGTGGGGTGGGCAAGGCTAGGAAGCTCTGCCTGGCCAACAGGATAGTACTATGGGTGGCTTGCAAGGAAACGAGCTGGTCCGCTAGTAGGGCCATCTGGTCGTACGACAGGGGGTCGACGTGGCGAGATGACTCAGTAATCATATACCGTGGTATGCAAGGCGGGAACGTGGCGTGGGAGCCAGAGTTGAGGCATGCATGGCGGTAAAATCCAAAGAAGTGGCAACATCCAGATCACCATCATGATTTTCCTGAAGTAATCGTAGTTAGTTCCTGCACAAGTCTCCAGCCCATGTCGAATCTTGGATCAGCCTCCGCTCCACTGCATTAATCTTGATGTGCCAGCCTTGGCGACCCTCTAGCCCCTCCTCAAGGTCCTCAAGGGCTTAGGGGGGACCGCGGAGAACGTTAACCAACCACCAGGAGCCGATCCATGTGGGATAGCCGAGTACGGCCTCCCTGACAACCCACACGCCTGGTCCTGATGAATCCCTGTACAGGCTGCGAAAGGTCCTCAATTCTGAGACATTGCTTACCATTCTAACGTCATTCAGATGAAAAGGACCGAGGAGAATGAGAGGCTCCCATAAGTGTGCATGAGGCCGAAAGATCAAGACTGACGTTCGCAAGGCTCTGCGAACGATCTCAAGGTCCTCAACAAGATAAGAAATCATACACACAACAGGGAAAGTGACAGAGCATCATGGAAAAATTGTAGTCATGACATCGAGAAGCCGCGCTTCTGCATATGGCAGAGATTGCCCTTTCCTAATGCATTCCAGCCTTGCTTGGGTCCAGTAGTACTGTGACACTCGTTTTTTCGACGATGCTGTGAATGTGAATTTTCGACTGGTCGGAGACTTGTCGATAGCTCGTAACCCCCTGACCTTCCCGTGTCTGCAATCTGGTCGTAGGATGGTGATGATCTAGTAGACTTGAGATCGTTGGGAAGGTCAGGCCGACTTGAGTCAATCTCCACTTCAAGTCGAAGTTCAGATAGACATCACACTGTGCCAAGCAGAACCGTATTGAGGTAGTGTTACTGCAGCGAAGCAGCTCAGGTATATAGTCCACCTGACCCCGAGCTTCACTTGTCACTTTCTTTCATTCACAACAAACTTCCATTCAGCGTGAGGTTTGCCAAAGTCCCAGAACCAACATGTTGTTCGCTACCACCATCTTTTTTGCTCTTCTTGCCTGCGGAAGCTTCGCTCTCCCTGCCCATTCCTCGACACCTCATCTACATGCTCACTCAAGGTATGAGGTCGACAGCAACTGGGACCAAGGCGCGGTGAACCAGTACCCGATCCATGCATCCTGTAACCACACAGAAACAACTCAGCTCCGAAAAGCTCTTGCGGAGTTGGAGGCGCTTGCGGAGCATGCTGCAGCACATGTTCTTCGATGGGGTAATTCGTCGGAAATATACCGAAAGTATTTCGGTGATGCGCCATCTGCCCCCGTCATTGGGAACTTTGAGCGAGTGGTAAATGGTGACAAGGCGCGCACTCTGTTCCGTTGCGATGACCCTGATGGCAATTGCCAGATCCCTAGTAAGTCTGCATTGAAGTGCAACTCAGGTTGCCCTCTGTTGATTGTTTGCTCACGCATCCGGTAGCGTACGGTGGTCACTGGCGAGGCGAGAATGGTACCGATGAAACTGTCATTTGTCCGCGATCTTATGCAACCCGAAGGCCACTGTCTCAGGTCTGTGCACTCGGATACAATGTAGCAGAGTGGCCAACCAACACCTATTTCGCATCCGACCTTCTCCACCGAGTGTACCACATGCCAGCCATCAGTGAATGGTACGTTGATCACTACACAGAAGACTATCAGGAGGTCATCGAGATGGCCCAGCACAACAACTCGTATTCGGTCCACGACAGCGATACGCTGCAATACTTTGCTCTGGAAGCTTATGCGCACGACATTGTCGTTCCTGGCACTGGATGCCCAGGGCCAGCGTCATCCGCCAGCTCTGGGACTTCTAGCGTGGCGCCTGCAATGTCAAGCTCAGCATCCGCAAGTTCAACTTCAGCAGCTCCGATGTCAAGCACAGCGTCTTCTGCAATGAGCTCTATGACTTCTGCACCAGCCACGCCGGTTCAGCAATATGCGTCTTCTACATTGAGTATTCCACCAGTAAGTCATCGCAAGATTCCTCTCTATTTGGCAAATTTGCTCACATGATTTCAGGGTTGCCACACCCACGCAAACGGGGAATTGCACTGTGAATGAACGTGATGGCGTGAAGAGCTGAAGCCGGCAGCATAATTCAGACGCAGTAAAAAAGGCACCCATCTGGTACCATTTCGCGGTAACTTGACCAGATAGTCATTAGACAAGAATTGAAAGCATAGGTTTCCTCCTTTCAGGCAATGCAGAAGCAGCCGCTCCGAGATGATGTTACAATGAACTACTAGTACAAATAGTCGGCTGCCAAGAAGAGCCACTTATTTATTTACTTTAATATCTAAGCGCGAGCGCGATGTCTTGATGCCGCTGCTGCCTCGACGTTGTGACTAAATTAGAATTCTCCTTGCAGAATTCATTCTTCAGAAAATGAGTTGGATCGCCATCGGGTCGTGTTATTAATGTAGAAGAAAATGCATTACAAGTCTCATCAATCACCAGATTAAGCATCGTTCCATTTCAAAGATCTAATCCAAGACTCTGATCCAGACTGGCCCAGTACCTTCGACCACTCATCACTAGGCCCTATAGTGGAAATGACTTCAAGAGTGGCGTACTATGGTAGGAGGCATAAATATTGTTGGCTCCGAGCTAGAAACTTGGTAAGTGACACAGGATTAACGAAGACACATCTTACTAAAGGAGTATTAGTCTGTTTGACTCCTAGGCCAGTGCTAATCATTATCATCACTGAGGGGTTAAAGATCTACTGGCGCCTTAGGGGACGCTGGGGCCTTGTACCGAAAACTAACTAGCTAGTACTAATCTACGCTAACAATACTTATGCCTCCTGCCATACTAGTAGTACACTTCAGCAACAACCAACTCTTACCCCAACTAGTGAAGAAGTATTTCAATTTCTTTCTACCGTTCTTCATTATATAGAGCTGACATATGCTGACAAGCCATACATATCCCATAGCTAGTACAATTGACAGTGGATATCAAGCTTTATTATAAACATTGATCTTCCGTTCGCCGGAATTCGAGGCACTAAGAAAGAAACATAGCGCTCTACGCATTTGTGCATTTTTGCAGAAATTGAGATCAGAAGGAAAGCTAATTTCTAGTTACTAAAGAAAGTATTCCGTAATATAAGTCAGTTTGGTTCTGTCACACCCTATTTCCACCGGTTACACCTGCGTTTTGCCTGCTGTTGATTGGTCAATTTCTGCCGCAGTTTCGCTGCTAATTTCGCTGCAATCTATACTTGTTTCTACGCGCCCTACGCCTTTTTTGAAAGAGAACAGAGCCATTTCTTCTATCTGTTTGACAGGTTCTTATACCATGACGTGTCATTCCCTCCCCATTTCAACAGCTGCAGTGACTCCCTCACCCGAGCACAGCCTGTTTCCGCCTCCGTCGAGTTTGGGGGCCTTTCAGTAACCATATAATCTATTGTAGCTCGCCAAGTGAGAAATCGCTAGCATCATGCCTTTATGTTAGCACAGACGCCCTCTCTGGGGCTCATGGTTGAGTCTACGAGTCCTTTAAACCAAACTCTCTCTTGAAATATTCTCCTTTGACCATGCTGAAGCTATTGTGCTACATTCCAAACCTACATCCATCATCTTCGATTTGGATTCGTGGGGAAGAAAAGGTGTATGAATGGTTGTTTCAATCTGTACAACTAAGAATGATAACCCACCACTGTCGCAGAGGTTACGACTTCTGACGCCTTGAGCGTTCTATCTCCAATCAACGCAGTGGCACCAGCTGCGACTAGGCCCCAATTTCGTCATGCAACACCTTGTCCAAATGCGTCATGCAGCAAGCAATGGTAATCATAAGTCATGCACCCAATGCAATCAGTACAACGAAGCCCAACTTGGAACCTACTTTCCAATCCTATCAGAACCTTTCCATCCATTTGTTCCTTACAGTCCACATCCTTGCTCTCTTGCCATATACATACATCGGGATTGTGGTCAACAAACACGCAATCTGTATGCCGCCAATGATCAAGAAAACCTCCTTTGGCCCATCGCTATGCAACCAATGCGGGAAGAACAGACTGAACACCAAGCCATGAAAAATGTTCTTACTGAAATTCAATGTCACGAGGGCCTCACTAGCATACTGTCGATACGAGTCCACGCAAAAAGTAATGGCAGTTGTGGAACCGAGGGAGCAACCAAAAGAAATGATGCCAAAGAAGACGGTGGGTACGATCCATTTGTCCCTTTCCTCGGCCGACCAGCCGAAACCCATCAAGCCGATTGTTGTCGTAATGGCAATTGGTGCGGCCATAACGAGACGGAACTCTGGTTCGTATACCCCTCCGTTGCGCTTGCTCATGGATCGTACAATTATGTCGGAGACTTTGCCTGCAACTGCGGTCCCGAGCACACCACCGATGAATGGAGAAAGATAGATAAGACCGGTTCCCAAAGCGGAAAAATTGTACGTTTCTTTGTTGCGGTAAATCTCGGCAACTGACTCGGAAAGGACGATGAGCCAGCCGATGGAGAGTGAATAGACGACGGTAGACCAGAGAATGGACGGGTACGCAAAGAGAACGAAAGGTCGGACCAGGACGAGAAACCATTTGGATGTGGATAGACGACCATTCCATGGTGTGAGAGACTGGACGAAAGTCTTTGGTGGCCGTGTTTGTAGATACGTGGTGTAGTGCATGGGTGATTGGGGCGATAGAACGGTAGCTCCTGCGGTCGGAAGAGTAGCTTCGAGATCTGCTTTCTCGTTTAGAGAGCGCATGCCTGTGCCTAGTATTTCACTTTGAGAAGCATCCTTATCTGCTTTGCCTGTAGCCAGAGGATTGCTATGGTGGTCAAGGTAGTCCTTGTTTTCCTCTAATGATAGATAGAAGGGTGAGTTTAATGTATGTAGGAGAGGAGTTGGGGGTGCATTACCACTAGGCGCGACCCGGGCAGCCTCAGAGTGCGCAGGACCGTTAGATGGAAGATCCAGACGCATCTTACGATCGTGTGATCCATCAAGGCTCACATCTGTGCAGTGGGCATGGGCCTCAGAACCATGTAGTTTCTTCTGTCGTAGCGTTCTGATATCTTCCTCTGGGTTAAACGACGGCCGTCTCGATTCCTCTTTCGTCTTTGAGGAGGCAAAGGGGCGCAAGAGGTTCGAAATACTGCGTTGCCCTAGTGTCGGTCTCCGACTCTTTGGTCTTGGAGTACGGTCCCAGAAAGTCTCTGGAACAAAGAGGAACAAAAGGACCAAGCAAAATCCACCGATGATGGCAACCATCCTGGCAATATCAGATCAGAGTTGGAGCCATCAAGCACCGAACTTACCAAAACACCCACCTCCACTCCAGACTCTGTATGATCACGGCGCTGACGAGGGGAACCAGGTTCTTACCGCCCAGAAGGAGCAAGGTGTAGATGCCGACTCGGAAAGCTCTCTCATGAAGGAAGAATATCTCGGCAATGGTTGCTGAAGGCAGGCACTCGACAGGACTGAGCGCTACACCCTGGAGGATTCTTGCAATAATGAGATGCGTGAAGCTGGGGGCCACGGCACACCAAACGGCACTCAGTATAAACAGAATGGCCGAGAACAGGTAGACAGGTCGCTTTCCAAACAGAATAGCAGTTGGCGACGCAACCACGGACCCGACACCAAGACCCATCATGTAAAGGCCTGTTGTCAGAGCTACACGTTGTGAGGTAACATTGTATGTATCAGCGACATCGTTGAAGCCGGCGGCCAATATCGGCGTCATACCACCGCCCAGCATGCAATAGAAACCTAAAGAAAGCAATGCACTATTTCGCCTCCATGTGGGCCAGTTTAAGGGGTCGTTGAGAGAGTCATCGGGTTGTGGATCGAGCAGTATTTGTCCGTCGGCTGTTTTCTTCTTTTCTGCCCCACTTGAAGAGACGGTACCCTGCCTTGGCCGAGCTGGAAGTGGAGATAACAAGGAAGAGATAGACACCCTCTCTGGTTGAGGTCGAAGACCAAGAGGTTCGTTGCGATTGGAGGCAAGCAGGATGACAGTGCCTAGGGGGAATGATTAGAAATGGCCCTCCAACGCGATGGGCCGTAAAGAATATTGACCAGGGACTTCCTTCGTTTTCTTGTCATTCAGAATTCCTAGACTCCATTTGTCCGTAGGTTGCGTTTTCTTGTATTTCCCAACCGAATCGACCGAACTGCCCTCGTCCGCGATCTTCCGGGAAACGAGGAATCTCCTCCATCGAGTGGATTGTTGCTGTTGCCGTCTCCCTCTTGACGCACCGGCGAGATCAAGTGCTTTGGAGTCAGCCGTTGGGTTTGGCTCGGCCGACATCTTCGAAGCAGTTCACGTGCCCACCAATGGTTCAGGCGGCCCCGACAGGGCTAGAAGTGATCGTGCCGCTGCAAGATGTCCAGTCAAGAATCTTGGAGATGAGATGAGGTGGAAGAAGTCGATGTTCCAGGATATCTTAGGACTAAGAGTGGTACGAAAGCTGTCTGAAAGGATGATGCGTGGGAAGAATGAGCCTAGAAAGTCATGCTGTGACGACACATTGGTTTGTAGAGGCTGCTGGTGCTGGAGGATCGACAATAAACGATGAGGGCAAGCTCCACGAAGGAGCCTCTTGCCTAACATGTAGGCTTCTGCAAGTATCCCTGGAAAGAGAGACAAACATCTTGCCGATCATTGTTCGCATTCGCATGGCCACGAGACAGGCTGAGCAAGCATGGATGCTATGTGCGGTTCCGAGAGAAGCGGAGCAGGATGTAGAGGGGACACAAGGTGCAACATGACTGAGTACAAGTAATACCCTCGTGGGGAGTACTGGATCGCTATCGCGACAAGTATGGACCCAGAGGAGTGAATGAAAAGACTTTACGATCATGACTCCTACGAATGAGGCTCTGGCCACCATCAATTCCGGTATACCCTCCCATTCATAAAACAATTACAGTTGGCTGAAATTTTGTAGATCCCACACCAATATCGCCCGTTTCCCGTTTGCTTAGCTAGACAGAGAAACAACATCATACTACGTACGTAGTAGTTGCTTAATCTTGACACTTCGGCCCAACCTTAATTCATCATCCTTCCTGCTCGACTACGATTCGCATCACGAGCACAGAGAATATATCTCTGACGTGTCTTTACCGCAGCCCATTTCGAAAGCAGTCTCCGTCTTCGTCTTCTCACCCGTGGTCCGAAGATTTGGGCGATGGCGGAATCTCGAGTACGGCTCTAGCAACATGCAGGCTTTGTGCTACGACCTGTCCAGCTGATCTACTACTGTTAGCTCGAACCACACAAGATACAGAATGAGACAAGCCTAGCCTTTTGGCAGTTTCACATACCACTGAACGCGTTCACTATACAGCTACTTTTGCACTGTCAAGGTCGTTTGCAGACAAGGGAGTTGCTTCCCACTCATGAGACCAGTAGATCACAGGATCTGATATTGCAGATCAAATACCCATCTGAAAGATATCATTGCCATCAAGAGAAGGCATTTCAGGGTTGTTGCATCATTTCCGTGACACATCGTCTCACAAGGGTCGCATTCCTGTTCGGTCTGTCGACTGATGTTCCTAATCATTTTCAATCCCTTTTATCGTCTTCGGTATCCTCCTTGGGTATGAAGTTCAAGTGGTTGCCGTTGTAGAATTGCTGGTTCTTCCTCTGTG